>NW_019174515.1:287787-315204 GCF_002260705.1 Seriola dumerili | reverse complement strand
AAGGCATAAAAATGTCATAGTATAGTAAGGCATAAAAATGTCATAGTATAATAAGGCATAAAAATGTCATAGTATAATAAGGCATAAAAATGTAATAGTATAATAAGGCATAAATACGTCATAGTATAGTAAGGTATAAATACGTCATAGTATAGTAAGGTATAAAAACCAATAAAAGTATTATTTTTTAAAAATGCATAAAAATGTCATAGTATAATAAGGCCTAAAAATGTCATAGTATAGTAAGTCTTAAAAATGTCACAGTATAATAAGGTATAAAAATGTCATAGTATAATAAGGCATAAAAATGTCACGGTATAGTAAGTCATAAGAATGTCATAGTATAATAAGGCATACAAATGTCATATTATAATAAGCAATAAAATGTANAGTAAGGCCTAAAAATGTCATGGTATAGGAAGGCATAAAAATGTCATAGTACAATAAGGCATAAAAATATCATAGTATAGTAAGGCATAAAAAGTAATAAAAATGTCATAGTATAATAAGGCCTAAAAATGTCATATTATAGTAAGGCATAAAAAGTAATAAAAATGTCATCGTATAATAAGGCCTAAAAATGTCATAGTATAATAAGGCATACAAATGTCATAGTATAGTAAGACATAAAAATGTCATAATATAATGATTCATAAAAATGTCATAGTATAGTAGGCATAAAAAGTAATAATAATGTCATAGTATAATAAGACATAAAAAGTCATAAAACAGTCATAGTATAGTAAGGCATAAAAACCAATAAAAGTAATTTTAAAAAAAAAGGCATAAAAATGTCCTAGTATAATAAGGCATAAAAATGTCATAGTATAATAAGGCATAAAAATGTCATGGTATAGTAAGGCATAAAAACCAATAAAAGTAATTTTAAAAAAAAAGGCATAAAAATGTCCTAGTATAATAAGGCATAAAAATGTCATAGTATAGTAAGGCATAAAAAGTAATAAAAATGTCATGTTATAATAAGGCATAAAAATGTCATAGTATAGTAAGGCATGAAAAGTAATAAAAATGTCTTGTTATAATAAGGCATAAAAATATCATAGTATAAAAAGTAATAAAAATGTCATAGTATAGTAAGCCATAAAAAGTAATAAAAATGTAATAGTATAAAAAGTCATGAAAACAGTCATAGTATAGTAAAGCATAAAAACCAATAAAAGTAATTTTTAAAAAAAGGCATAAAAATGTCATAGTATAATAAGGCATAAAAATGTCCTAGTATAATAAGGCATAAAAATGTCCTAGTATAATAAGGCATAAAAATGTCCTAGTATAATAAGGCATAAAAATGTCCTAGTATAATAAGGCATAAAAATGTCCTAGTATAATAAGGCATAAAAATGTCCTAGTATAATAAGGCATAAAAATGTCCTAGTATAATAAGGCATAAAAATGTCCTAGTATAATAAGGCATAAAAATGTCCTAGTATAATAAGGCATAAAAATGTCCTAGTATAATAAGGCATAAAAATGTCCTAGTATAATAAGGCATAAAAATGTCCTAGTATAATAAGGCATAAAAATGTCCTAGTATAATAAGGCATAAAAATGTCCTAGTATAATAAGGCATAAAAATGTCCTAGTATAATAAGGCATAAAAATGTCCTAGTATAATAAGGCATAAAAATGTCCTAGTATAATAAGGCATAAAAATGTCCTAGTATAATAAGGCATAAAAATGTCCTAGTATAATAAGGCATAAAAATGTCCTAGTATAATAAGGCATAAAAATGTCCTAGTATAATAAGGCATAAAAATGTCCTAGTATAATAAGGCATAAAAATGTCCTAGTATAATAAGGCATAAAAATGTCCTAGTATAATAAGGCATAAAAATGTCCTAGTATAATAAGGCATAAAAATGTCCTAGTATAATAAGGCATAAAAATGTCCTAGTATAATAAGGCATAAAAATGTCCTAGTATAATAAGGCATAAAAATGTCCTAGTATAATAAGGCATAAAAATGTCCTAGTATAATAAGGCATAAAAATGTCCTAGTATAATAAGGCATAAAAATGTCCTAGTATAATAAGGCATAAAAATGTCCTAGTATAATAAGGCATAAAAATGTCCTAGTATAATAAGGCATAAAAATGTCCTAGTATAATAAGGCATAAAAATGTCCTAGTATAATAAGGCATAAAAATGTCCTAGTATAATAAGGCATAAAAATGTCCTAGTATAATAAGGCATAAAAATGTCCTAGTATAATAAGGCATAAAAATGTCCTAGTATAATAAGGCATAAAAATGTCCTAGTATAATAAGGCATAAAAATGTCCTAGTATAATAAGGCATAAAAATGTCCTAGTATAATAAGGCATAAAAATGTCCTAGTATAATAAGGCATAAAAATGTCCTAGTATAATAAGGCATAAAAATGTCCTAGTATAATAAGGCATAAAAATGTCCTAGTATAATAAGGCATAAAAATGTCCTAGTATAATAAGGCATAAAAATGTCCTAGTATAATAAGGCATAAAAATGTCCTAGTATAATAAGGCATAAAAATGTCCTAGTATAATAAGGCATAAAAATGTCCTAGTATAATAAGGCATAAAAATGTCCTAGTATAATAAGGCATAAAAATGTCCTAGTATAATAAGGCATAAAAATGTCCTAGTATAATAAGGCATAAAAATGTCCTAGTATAATAAGGCATAAAAATGTCCTAGTATAATAAGGCATAAAAATGTCCTAGTATAATAAGGCATAAAAATGTCCTAGTATAATAAGGCATAAAAATGTCCTAGTATAATAAGGCATAAAAATGTCCTAGTATAATAAGGCATAAAAATGTCCTAGTATAATAAGGCATAAAAATGTCCTAGTATAATAAGGCATAAAAATGTCCTAGTATAATAAGGCATAAAAATGTCCTAGTATAATAAGGCATAAAAATGTCCTAGTATAATAAGGCATAAAAATGTCCTAGTATAATAAGGCATAAAAATGTCCTAGTATAATAAGGCATAAAAATGTCCTAGTATAATAAGGCATAAAAATGTCCTAGTATAATAAGGCATAAAAATGTCCTAGTATAATAAGGCATAAAAATGTCCTAGTATAATAAGGCATAAAAATGTCCTAGTATAATAAGGCATAAAAATGTCCTAGTATAATAAGGCATAAAAATGTCCTAGTATAATAAGGCATAAAAATGTCCTAGTATAATAAGGCATAAAAATGTCCTAGTATAATAAGGCATAAAAATGTCCTAGTATAATAAGGCATAAAAATGTCCTAGTATAATAAGGCATAAAAATGTCCTAGTATAATAAGGCATAAAAATGTCCTAGTATAATAAGGCATAAAAATGTCCTAGTATAATAAGGCATAAAAATGTCCTAGTATAATAAGGCATAAAAATGTCCTAGTATAATAAGGCATAAAAATGTCCTAGTATAATAAGGCATAAAAATGTCCTAGTATAATAAGGCATAAAAATGTCCTAGTATAATAAGGCATAAAAATGTCCTAGTATAATAAGGCATAAAAATGTCCTAGTATAATAAGGCATAAAAATGTCCTAGTATAATAAGGCATAAAAATGTCCTAGTATAATAAGGCATAAAAATGTCCTAGTATAATAAGGCATAAAAATGTCCTAGTATAATAAGGCATAAAAATGTCCTAGTATAATAAGGCATAAAAATGTCCTAGTATAATAAGGCATAAAAATGTCCTAGTATAATAAGGCATAAAAATGTCCTAGTATAATAAGGCATAAAAATGTCCTAGTATAATAAGGCATAAAAATGTCCTAGTATAATAAGGCATAAAAATGTCCTAGTATAATAAGGCATAAAAATGTCCTAGTATAATAAGGCATAAAAATGTCCTAGTATAATAAGGCATAAAAATGTCCTAGTATAATAAGGCATAAAAATGTCCTAGTATAATAAGGCATAAAAATGTCCTAGTATAATAAGGCATAAAAATGTCCTAGTATAATAAGGCATAAAAATGTCCTAGTATAATAAGGCATAAAAATGTCCTAGTATAATAAGGCATAAAAATGTCCTAGTATAATAAGGCATAAAAATGTCCTAGTATAATAAGGCATAAAAATGTCCTAGTATAATAAGGCATAAAAATGTCCTAGTATAATAAGGCATAAAAATGTCCTAGTATAATAAGGCATAAAAATGTCCTAGTATAATAAGGCATAAAAATGTCCTAGTATAATAAGGCATAAAAATGTCCTAGTATAATAAGGCATAAAAATGTCCTAGTATAATAAGGCATAAAAATGTCCTAGTATAATAAGGCATAAAAATGTCCTAGTATAATAAGGCATAAAAATGTCCTAGTATAATAAGGCATAAAAATGTCCTAGTATAATAAGGCATAAAAATGTCCTAGTATAATAAGGCATAAAAATGTCCTAGTATAATAAGGCATAAAAATGTCATAGTACAATAAGGCATAAAAATATCATAGTATAAAAAGGCATAAATACGTCATAGTATAGTAAGGTATAAAAACCAATAAAAGTATTTTTTTTAAAAAAGGCATAAAAATGTCATAGTATAATAAGGCCTAAAAATGTCATAGTATTGTAAGGCATAAAATATCATGGTATAGGAAGGCATAAAAATGTCATGGTATAGGAAGGCATAAAAATGTCATAGTACAATAAGGCATAAAAATGTCATAGTATAATAAGGCATAAAAATGTCATGGTATAGTACGGCATAAAAATGTCATGGTATAGGAACGCATAAAAATGTCCTAGTATAATAAGGCATAAAATGTCATAGCATAGTAAGGCATAAAAAGTCTTAAACATGTCATTGACCGTTTGACTTAATGCCTTACTATAGTAAGTCAATCAAATACTAGCATGCCTAACTCAGTTGTCTTGGAGACGTAGGCTATTGGAGGGCATACTGGAATGATCTAATATGGTTTCACTCTAACAGTGCGAACTAGTTCACTCAGATATTGGTAGGGATCTGATCTGATCCAATTGTTTTGGATCAGTATGTAGCTATACTCACTTAGACTGGTTGTTAATAAACAGCAACCTGAAAAATGTCTGATGGGTTCTTTTAGCATTCAGAGGATTTTGACCGTTGGGCAGAAAAAGATTTGGTTATAACTGTGCTTCATGGCTGCCATGTCAAACTGATGAATTCTGACATTTCACCTAACAGCTATATAATACTGTATGTTCATGCTCCTTAAACCTGACAACAGGGAGATTCCAAATATCACACTTTCACAAAAATATACAGCATGTGTCTTTATTGATCTATTCATGAGAAATTATACATCGGAACCACAGGGTGGAGCTGAAGAAGAAGAAAAAAAAAGAATCCAAACTGTGATATAACCTTGTTTAATATTTTGTTTTATCTCCGAGCTCCAAAAACACATGTTCATTTAAATACAGTTAAACACAAGACACGGCAGCACGGTGCCATAATTGACAGAAGAGCTGACGGCGGGGGTGGGATTTGATTTGGCGCCCATCTGCTTCACAAGAACTTCCTGTGTGAGTCACGCTGGGATCAACCTCCCTGGGTGAAAAATAAATGTAAGAAATTATTTCTGAGGAACAATGACACAACATCAGAGGGCACGTGTGTGATGTAAGAAAGAAAAGAAAAAAAAAGTAAAACATCTGACTGAGAGACTTACCTCTGTAGTAAGCTATAGAACAGATTATTCATAAACATCCTTCTTGTCTGCGATGTATTGTACAATCTCCTCAGGAGTCATCAACTTCTCTGCTTCTGCATCTGGGATCTCAAAACCTGAAGAATAAAACACACTACACTTAAAAATGTACTTGAATGCACCACAAAGACCATCAACATCAGCTTCTGATATGCACATAGTACTTAATAGTATAGTAATAAGTATTTCTGGTCTAAAGATCATCACACAGACAAACCAGCCAACCATTCTGATGCCACAGTAAATATGATTACATATTCTCCTCAAGTTGATTTATCAGTTGGCACTGTAAAGTTGTTTTGCACTGTTGTAGTCAGCTTGTCGTTGTCAAATGAAACCCATGTATCTCAAAATTTGGTGATTTTGAATTGTTCGCATAAGGATCATATATTCCTAAATTCTAAAATTCTCATACGTCTTTAAACCAAACAAACCACTGTCATAAAGCTGACAGCAGACCTGTTTTTATGAACTCAGGCAAAGTTAAGTAAGAAACCATTGACATGGTTAGCATTGTTAGCACTGTGTTGTTGTACTAAAGCAGATTTCCTCTCACCCCTGCCTAATTTTTAATTTTATAATGCAGTTTTTTCTACATAAATCCCATCACCCCTGTATTTCTCTGTGCGGCAGCCCAAAATCTGAGCAGTGCCTAAAGAGCTCATGCTTAAGCCTTCAATTTGTAATTTTTCAATGGGCAATCTTGACGGACCAGCTGCTACACAGGCAGGTCGGCATTCCATCAATCCACTCACCAAACTCATCCTCCATGGCCATGATGATCTCCACTTGGTCCAAGCTGTCCAGACCCAGATCTTTCATGAAATGGGAGGATGTCTGCAGCTGTGGAGCAGAAATCATTGTTAACATTACAAAGGTCTTTTTTTTACAGTCACTGACAAATACTTAGCAGCTTTTACTGTTTCAGCCTCCGACATGCACCTCAATATCTCATGTACAAATCACTGTTTATGAAGGTCCAGCAGGTGGAGTGTGTGCATGTTAACATGACCTCTGACAAAACGTAGGACTGACAAAATATCATTCAGACACTTGTTTTTCAGGTCACCTCCAATTAAATACAAGTCTCATTATAAGTCTCATAAAGCCATTGAGAATCACTGACATTCAAAGAATGCAATGGAAACAAAACACTACCACATGTGAGCTGCTTCATAACAGAAGACGCATCATATTTCACAGTTCCACAGTTCTCATTCATTGTTAAAAGTAAAAGTGAACAATGTGTGCTCGACAGGCTAAATCAGTGCTCGCTCTTACCTTTTCTGGGTTGATCTTGTCGTAGAGCTTGAGCACATACATGACACGGTCTTTGATGGTCTCTAAGGTGAGGGGGGGCAGGTCTCCATACTGTCGGCAAAAGACACCCACCGAGGAGACCTAAGGAGGAGGGAGAGGAGAGGGTCAGGAGCAGAGGTGGTGAGGTGGATGTAGGGTGGGGACAGATACAGATGACAGGCTGTGAGCACACAGCCCACAAATCAGCCTGAAGCTGCCTGTGCTCACTTCTCAAAGCTGAAAATGCTACAAGCACAAACTATAAACAGGCTGAGCCCAAAGACTGTGTTACATACAATTATAATGATGCGGGAGAGTCTGGAAGAGCCTTGCAGCACGTGGGATGGACAAATAATCAGTGTAGAAACATATGGCAAGATGCTATCTTGCAACACATAGCAACACAAGGGCATCCACCATTTTTTAAATTATGTTTAGTAGTTTTTATAGTGTTGTATTAGTGTTTTATGGTGTGCATCATCTCAACTAGACTGCTGTAATGCTCTCTCTTGCAGAGTTAAACAGACAAACAACTGGAAAGCTCCAGCTCCTCAAACTTCATTAAGTTCCAGTGCAAAACAGAACCAACTTTAAAACTTGACTTATGCCGTTTAAAGCAAATCCACTCAGGTAAACAGATGGTGGTTTTCTAACTGTACCTAAACTAAGATCACACCTGTGTCCACATTATAGCAAATTTAAAACTATTCTGTTTTCACAAGCTTATGATACGTTATGGTCTGTGTCTGTAGGGTGGAGTTTATTACTCGTGTAATATGATGTGTAAATATATCTATATATATATATATATATATATATATCAATAAATATTTTAACTGACCTTAGTTAACACAAGACTCGAATAACATAGATGATCATACGAGTAGTTATCATGCTTCCCACACGCAAAAAAACAATAATTAAGGTAATAACATCATGCACAAGAGCAGAACACTTCTGCATGATGCTTATAATTAACAATCTATGCATCCTGCTTAGCTGGTAGTATCATTATCTATCGCTAAACAAGAATAAACCTCACAGTGTTTGAGGGCGCTTAGGTTAAGCATGAGCACCCAAATGACTGCGGACTTGAGGTGACAGAAAGGAAACAATACAAACGTGTGTCAATGAACTCACCAATTTTGCTAACTAGCTAGCTAGCCAACAAGCAAAACATGCCTGTTGTGTAAGCAAAAATAAAAGCCGTTTCATGGATTTCAGAGGTGATTTACGAATGGCAGGTTTTCACTAATCTAATGATAAACTGCTTGGATGCCACCATGAACTTTATACAGGCAAGGTTAGCGTAACAGTTTTGAAAGACATAGGTAGGTCACAGCAAGCGCTAGGCCACGACGGTTCAATGTTACCGGAGACTCACCCGGCTCTGACCGAGCCACCGCGTCCTCCGGCTGTCTGCGGCGAAGGAGAGAGGTCGGTGAATGGATACTGCCGGGGCAGCAGCGGCTCTGACTGCCAGGTTACCGGAGCAAAGCCTCAGCGAAGGCCGGGCGAGCGAGCGGACACACTGCTGCAGGACACGGGCCGCCATGACGGAGAAAAGTGACTGGTGTCTCCCAGCGTGCAAGGCGAAGAAGAATCAGGGTCAAGGGCTCCGCTGTACGCATGCGCACATCACAAGCCCTGTCTTTATTTTGCACATTTTTATTTCATTTGTGCATTCTACAGTGTTTTTACGAAACGTAGGATCGAAAATATATATCAGAAATATATAATTTTGATTGACGGTTAAATAAAAATGTGTTGAGGAGCTTGAGTTCACCTCAGGGAGGACCAATCGAGCACAGAATCATTTTACGGATTGGTTGTCTAATAATTATGTAGCTAAAAAAGGTCGAATAATTCAATACTTAATATAATTCATAACACTCGAGACGATATACCGTAATACTAATTGTGTGTCATTTGTTTGTTTTAACGAAATGCATCGATGGTTTTGCCCTCAACTCGTATAGTCTGAATATCTATTGATCACAGTCGGCTGACAACAGAGCAGGGAGCACAAAACAGATAAATGCGTTAGATATTGGCGTTGAATAATCAGTGGATTAAATATTTTACCAAATTGCAAGCCATGGAGTTGTCTGAAATACTGTACAACAAAGCGGAGTACATTGAGACGGTATTAAGTTTGATACTAAATCATTGCTAGCTAGCTAATCGGTTGCTATTTAGCTAGCTGAAGCTCAACGGGGCGTTGGGCGTTGGATAGCTGAAAATTTTACTTGTGTTGAATTTAGACAGAAATTAAAAACAGAAAAAAATGCTTTTGTACAAATATTAACCATTGCTTTTGTTTCATTTCAGGCTTCTGGCAACAAAGTGAGCAGACAGTCAGTGCTGTGTGGAAGTCAAAATATCGTCCTCAATGGCAAAGTAAGGAAAGAAAAACACAAAATACGGCTAGCTGTTAGTAAATTATACACTAATGTGGCTGTGATATAACTGGGTTGTTGCTTGTGTGTGTGTGTGTGTGTGTATGTGTGTGTGGTGTCTCTCCTTCAGACTATTGTCATGAATGACTGCATCATCAGAGGAGACCTGGCTAATGTCAGGGTGGGCAGACACTGTGTTGTGAAGAGTCGGAGTGTTATTCGGCCGCCTTTTAAAAAGTTTAGCAAAGGGTAAAGTACCTTCCTCTCATTGCAAATATTCCAAAGATTTAGACTAGAGCTGAGTCACATTGACAACACCAAATGTTTTATTATTTTTCATCATTGTTTGACTGAAAGCCTCAATGATCATGTTTGTATGACTGATGTTGCTTGTTTAAAGTGTTTGAACTATGGATAAGTCACTGAGAGCATTTAAGACCAGAATACCAGAATAAATTGTGTAACAATTTTACAACAATCAAATCAAACGTTTATCACTTGTAAATGTCAGTGCCAGCATCACTCAGTTGCGAGGCTGCAATTAACGATAACCCAAAGGTAGTATGTTTACCATCATAAGACAACAAAAAGAAGCAAATCCTTGCATTGGTGAAGCTGCAAATTTTTTTATTTTTCTGGAAAATGACTGGAACAATCAAACATATCAAAATTGTGATTCATTTTTTGTCAGTAAGCTTATTAATGAATCAACTAATTACTTCAGCTTTGAGTTGTAATGTGGCTGATATACGCCAGAGTACTGTAAAGCATATTCTTAACAGTTGGCCAATTTTGTACTTTTGTGTACCAAATGTATGGATGCTGCTTTTCCGTTTAACAAAGATTAAACTTCATCTTCCTCCACCCTTTCTGTTTCCTACCAGAGTGGCGTTCTTCCCACTACACATCGGAGACCACGTCTTTATCGAAGAGGACTGTGTGGTCAATGCAGCACAGATTGGTTCCTATGTCCACATTGGCAAGAACTGTGTCATAGTGAGTGGGATAAAAGCACACACACAACCAAGCTGATAGACAGAAAACAGAAGGTATGCTGAGAAAGGCAAAGCCATTGAGAGAGGACAACAGCAGTAGTGTCTCCTCTTGCCTGTGGTGAAACAGTCACATGGTAGTCATGTTCAGATGATGTGAACGCAGTAGCAAACTGCTTCAGGCTGCTTTGAGCAGACCCTGTCACAGACCTGGGTTGGAATCTGAAATGAAATACACTGAATTACATGTTTTAATGTAATTGCAGCTGAGTTGCAATCTTACATCTAACTAGAATTGCAAGACTCCACATTTGATTCAAAATTAGGATGTTATATGAGGAAAAGCTGAACAAGACAAAAAATAATATTTTGAATGGTATTCGGCTGACCATTGGTGGACTTAATCACTCAGTCAGTCAGTCAATTACTCATGGCCATTTGCGATTTTTTGGCTGGCCTCATTATTGGAAGATGAAAATGCAGAAGATAAATGCTTATAAATACGTTCTAAATCTAAATGGCTCTAACGTAGTATTCTATTTTGTATTTGTATACCTATTTTGTGGTAAAAACGAATCTTCTTCACTGTGATTGCAGGTATAGATGTGGTTCGATACGATTCCAAAAGATTTCTTCAAAGTTGCATATACAAACACATTGCATATCAAACCTGTACCGGGGTTTCTCTTTTAACGCAAGCCTTCAGCTCAGCTCAGTTTCCCCTTTTCCATTATAAGGATCATACTTACTGCTCTGTTGTTCTGAACAGCCACCACCCATTGTGGACCACTGCATAACAGACAGGATGCAGAAAAACTTCAGTGTGAGTCAGTGAAAGCATTTGACTCACTAGCAATGTTTGTTTGTTAACTCACTTTTGCCTGTTGTTGTTGTTGTTGTGTTCAGGGTCGCCGCTGTGTGCTGAAGGACTGCTGTAAGATTTTAGACAACACTGTGCTTCCTCCTGAGACAGTGGTGCCACCTTTCACTGTCTTCTCTGGATGCCCAGGTCAGTCACACGATACCAACACACACCTGACCCTTCCACATTCTGTGTATCTATCATTTCTTTACCTGCGTTCATCTTTGCTACCTCTCAGGTCTGTTTTCAGGAGAGCTCCCAGAGTGCACGCAGGACCTGATGATTGATGTAACCAAGAGCTACTACCAGAAGTTCCTGCCTCTCAGCCAGATCTGAGACCCACCCTCAAAACCTTCAGCAGGGTCCACACCCTTTCCAGCCAGTTCCAGGTCAGGGTTTGGTCTTGACTGTCAAATTGAAATGGACTCTTAGAGCTCAACTCCTATCCTTCATTTACCAGAGGCCTTGAGTTTCTCTGCCCAATGAAAAACAATTGGTCCTGTTTAGAGCCCTTCTATGATTCTGTTTTTTGAGTATGAGAAAAAGCACATAGCTAATGGAATCTGATACAGCTGCAGAGGCAGTTTTGTGTTTGCAGCTCCAGATTGCAGAGAGTCTTGAAATGTCTTTTAAATCTGAAAATACTATAAGGTGTTGTTACCAAACTGTACACAGCATGCTTATGTTTACCACCCAGCTAGTCCTCTTCAAAACCCCTTAGTCTATTTCTGTTTCCTATGAATGTTATGATTTTCTAATGAAGCAGAGTTATGTAGTCATAGATCATTTTTCCTGGTCAGGGTGCCATGGTCCTCCGTACGGCTGCTGATAATAACAGAGACCCAGAGAAAGAGATAAGCCCAAGTGTAGGAAGTTATTGCTTCTTGGCAGCAGCAGTAGGTGAAGATGAGGAGGTGGAGGAGCTATGAAAGGAAAGGAGGTGAAGGGTGGAGGTGTTTGAAGGATGTGGGAACACAGCTTGTAAGATACTGTACAACATCCATGGACCAAAACAATAGCAAACAGTTGTGTTTGAGGATGTTGGCTGTACATGTGCATTATTCATATCCACAGTTCATTTGGACAACAGAGCAGCACATTCAAGAAGTTGTTTTAATTTTAATCTTGAAGATTGTGTGTTTGTTTGATTTCTCCTTCACTGGCTTATGCAATTTGTCATAATACATCTTTAACATGGTTTGGAATTTAATTCCATTATGTTTCAAACAATCAAATCAACTGCAGCATTGATTTGAACATCTCAAATAGTGAAGCTTATAAATAAATATGAATGCTTGAAAATCTGCCTGGTATGAGCTGGCCTCTATCTTTGGAGCTTTCTTTTTTTAAAAGGTACACCGTGGAGTATTGACCACTGGTAGTGCTTTGGAGCAACATCTTTATGAGTAGGTCCTTGTGTACAAGCACAAAGATGTGCATGCATGCGCTCAAGGCTCGAGCATGTAGGCATTACTTTTGTGTGTTTCATACTGTTCTGCATGTCATAAATTGGTGGTGGTAACCTGCAAAGAAGCGTAAACAGCACATCAGTGAAGGCAGGGAAAAAAAAGACAAGAAATGTAAACAATTTAGGATTTACAGAGAGTTTTATGAGGAGATACAGTCTAGTCATAAAGCCCTCAAGGTTACAGAGTGTGTTTTGGTAAGACTGAATAATAGTATATATAATAATAAAAATAACCTTTGTTTGTTTACAAAAACATTCAACAGAGCACCTGTAAACATGTAGCCAGCACCTTTTAAGGTGCCCTGTGGAGTTCTCTTGTAAACAAACAAAAGTTGTGTTTATACTCATTGTTGCTCACCAAAACACATCAAGTGTATGCTTCAAATCTAACAAATGTGTTGAATGCATTTCCTTTCACATGAAACATCTGCAAAGGCATGCATGTGCATCCGGAACGAGACAGACAAACAAAACGGGAACTCGCTCACAAAATGTCTCTATATTGTTACTACAGGTCAAAATCTTCTGTGGGTAACTTTACGACAACAGAAAGGCTCAGAGAAAGACTCAGGACAGCAGTTTTATCAGAAACTTATAACTGTGGGTTAAATGCTATGCTACAGTATGGGAAGAATATCATACATAAGCTTTGCAGGCTTGTCTTCCACATTTCTTCATAACAGGCACTTGATGTGGAAAAAAAAGAACATGTCTTTCTAACGCTGTCCTCTGGCACCACCTAGAGGCCTGTAGCGGCATCTTCTTTCTAAGAAAAGCGTTGACCCTAATCTAGTCAGGTAAATTCTGTTGACCTTAAATAGCTCAGCCCAGAAATTAAGTCACCACACCTATGTTCTTTGAGGCTGATAGGGAAAACAAAAACAATCCCAAACCTGTCATTGACAGCTCCACAGTATTTCAAATACATGACTCAGGTATTTGATTTCACTCACCTGTAAATATCAACTACGTCAACGGTCTGTACAAGAGCAAATGAGGTGATTGGCACATTTCTGTTTCTTAACACACTAAAGGTTTTTCTTAATACCATACAAAACAATAATTTCCAGATTTTTCTTGCTTCTTCATTATGTCTTGTGAAATGTTTTTCAGTCTCTAGACCTTCAAACAAACAATTGAATCATATACACTAAAACTGAAAATTATTTGCATGTCAAAAATATGCAGGGTCCGTGCAGTCTATGGAGGAAACCTGTGGTGAAAATTGAGATTACAAAATAAACCCAAGCTTCTTTTACTCTGAAGTGTTTGTTCATTTACTTTGCAAAAATTGTCAACTGATCACTCTAGAAAATGGGACTTACCCTAATTCATTTCCATAAGTTCAAGTTATCAAATGAAATGTCTGTATGACTTGTTAACAGGGAACTCTTATGGATAAAATTTTAAGCCAATCCAATTTTTAAAAGCAACCAAACAAAACAAAACTCGCAATATTTTTCTTTTTTAATGAAACATAGTCCATCCAATTGCAACTCAATGATTTTATTTCTTTTACAATGTGAACCACATATATCATACCAACAATTAAATGTTAAGTATATAGATTAGCCATTTATTACTTTTTAAACAAATAAGTATCAAGAAACAGCTAATAATAGTGTTGGCTCCAAAGACACGTGGCATGAGTCAGCCTATTGAAACAATGTGGATGAAGGCCTGTGACTGGCTCAGAGGAAGAAAAGAAAAACACAAAGTGCCCCCTCTATTATAACCAGGCTAAACAGTGGGGGTCAACGCTGCAAGTGGAACAGTGGGCTTGAAAGACAGCACCATCCTGCTCGTAGCCAACTCTTTAGTTGAGCCTTTGGAAAAACTCCCATTTGATAGTCTGAATTTTAGTTTATTTTTCCTGTCAGCAGACACTTCTCACCTTCCCTTTAAACTGACATGTTGTCATGCAACAGAAACACTGGGAGGTTAGAACTACTAACTTGTGGCTAAACGCACAATTTGGTTTCAGTCAGCAATGCTACTAATGCCAATGTGGAGTGTCAGACACATAACAGCAAGAAAAGTGTCTGGAAAGAAAACTAAAATATTCAAAATGCATTCCTCTGATTTAATGAAGAGCGTGCGGCAGTCAAGTCAGTCTTCAGGATTCACTCCATATCCAGTCCTTTTGTTGGTGCCCCAAACACTGTATTCTGCCATGAGGACTCTACAGGGTTGAGTCCCAGAGACTAAAACTCAATGGACTCCAAATGCAACGTTTAGGGCAAATCTCCTATTCAAGAAACATGGATCCTTCCTATGTTACATTAGTCACTAAACTTGTGATAGCTGAAGCTACCCGACAGTTTGCCTTTTTTGCAAAAGATATATATATATATATTTTTTTTTTTTTTTTTTTTTTAAACCAAGAGCCGAACGGCCTCAACATGGATTGATTACTTGTCGCCCTTCCTTCACAGCAATCAGAGGCCCTCTGTAGACGAATGAAATCTCACTTTCCCAATATGGAGTTTACATTTTCAGTCCCATTCAGTTTCTTCACTCCTATGCAACTTTTAAAACGCAGAGCTCATTTTGACAGAATCAGCAAATCTCAGCCTGGTTCTTTTCTTTCACTGACTAGCCAGCGATCATGTATGAATATAAAAGCCAACCTATATGTGAAAAAAAAAAAGAAAAAAAAAAAAAGAAATCTGTGACCAAAATGTAACAGAAGTTAAAAACTGGCATGCTTTATACAACTAAAGAAAACCTACTTTCCAGGTTATAGAGGTGAAGGGGAGTGAACAGCTCAACAAAAATTGGGAAAAAGAGAAGAAAACATTGGCATCTCACAAGTCAGCTACAGTGGGTATTTACAGGCAGAAAGTTGAGTTTTATATCCCAGTCAGCTCACTGACAACTTACTGTATCACTACTACGGCAGGGCATCAGGGGAAATATCCATAATTGGTTTCATAACTAGACAACATTTTATTAAACATTTACACTTTTGTTAGCTTCCTATGCTAAAAGAAAGCATATTCCAACAACTGAGTGTACTATGCTCACAAACAAGTTTAGATTTAACTCCAATAATCTTTCATTAATACCCTAAAATGAGACATAAATCAGTACAGTACCAGTTTATTTTACTTTACAAATTGCTAAATATACCCACATTTCTGACTCATGTGATATCAGTGTCTCCTACTCTACTTCCCCACAGAAGGATGGAAGGCAACAACCATTTCAAGAATGAAACAAGCCCCGAGTTGCATCATCCTGTACCAAGTAAAAAAATTGAAAAAAGGGGGGAAAAAAAAGAGAAAAAAAAAACAAACAAAAAACCCATTCAGGTCTTATTAATGCACGCACCCCTTATACAAAAAGTAGACAGTTTCGCCAACAACAATCCAACACTGTAGCCTCATCATCCAGTGACTTGTGTGCACTGGTTGGCATGTTTGGTTGGTCTGTAGGGAAACACTACCTTTGTAAGAACATTTCTGTGATGTATGCTTTCTTTACAGCACCAATTATCGCCAATAAGTTAAATTATTTGTTAGACAGGGAAGGACTCCGAGTCGTTGAATACAAGTTGAGCCCACACACAGAAACGCTCCGCAACTTGATCAAACACTTCTGAAGAGTTTTCGGAACTAGAGATGTGCGCGAGAGCTCCTTTTCTAGTCATATTAAGTGTTAACTATTTCTAAGCACCAACAGGTAAGTAATGTGTGGACTGACCACAAGGGGTCTGTTTAGGGCTGGACAAGGCTACAACTGGGATACAATGGAAGAGCCGATTTGTTTGCATGAGTTGGAAGTGAAAGCTAAGTGCAAAAATCCTTATTGCAACTCATCAGAATAATCACACAATCACATAAAACAGCAGCTGCTTTTGTAATAAGTATAGGGTAAAGGGGGAAGAGGGCGTCACAGTCAGCAAATGGGCTGTCTGAGAAGCTGTATACAACAAAAAAAAAAAAATGTTTCTTTACATAATCCAAAACCCAAAAAAAAAAAAAAAAAAAAAAAAACCAAGGTGGAGAAAATGCTAAATTAACTTGGCTATCACTGCTGCAAACAGTGGCAACAAACCAAATACTTTAACACTGGTGGTTTAAAAACAAAAAGGGTGATTGGCTGAACTAAATCAAGCCACTGTTGAAGCAGAGAATATGGTTTAAATGTCCACATCAATAGCCTGCTATTGGTAGTTACATGCCGTCAGTCTAGTAACCAGAGAAATGCAAGTGGTTACAAGCGACAGATGAGGCAGGATGATGCCACAGATGTACTCCTACTGGGCAATTTAGCTCCACCACTGACAGACAGGCATGGTTAACTAAGAGCTGCAATGATAAAGTAACAGAAAGAACAGGTGGGTTGTTTGACGCAGAGGTGAGTCTCTGACAGAGCTGGGTCCAACATTTGGCGAGCAACTCGATTCACTGAGTGAGACGATTTGATCATGGCCCTCACTTCCTTATTAAGGTGGTGGGTGAGGATGAGTGAGGTTAAGGGAGGGAAGGGCACAAATGTGTCAAGGATCAAGTGGCTTTTTACTTGTAAAGCAGCACAGTGCATTTTCACCCCTTTGAGAACTGTCTGCATCCCAGAATGAGTTGGTTCCTTCGTTGTCTCCTTTCCAGGGCAGCGATGTCTGAGAAGTGTGTGATGTCGTCCAGACCTCCCAGTCTCTCTTACACTCAATCACACACTCACACAAAGTGTTCTGATTGCAGAGCAATGATTTGTAGTAATAGTGTCAGGAAAGGAGACAAGGAAAAGAATTCATCCAACATCTGATTAGACTGAACTAAGAACCTTCAGTCACTGTTTTCATTTTCAGCCCGGGTTCTTTTGCACAGCCAGGCATCCGAAACGTCTGTCCATCTGCGCATCTGTCCCCCATAAGCCCATCCATCCCCCTCGCCTAGCCTTGGCTTTGAAGGCCCCCCCACCCCCTAATACACACAGGCAAACAGCAGATCAGATCATCCTGTTGCGTTTGTGCGTGGGTGAGTCTGTGATGACATCACTACACTGGGTGGAGTTTCGTTTCCTGGTTCCTCCCCCTCCAGCAGAGGCAGAGCCTGTAGAGTCCAGATGCAGTGCCATCTCCTCTGAGATGAAAGTGTTCAGGTCGACGTCTTGAAGCCCATTACGCCTGCTGCGGCACACTGGCCCTGAGCCAGAAGAACCACCTCCACCAGCACCGCCTCCGTTACTGCTGCTGCCACTCACATGTGTGGGAGAACCTGGAGCACCGGAGCGCACACTGATACTTGCCATGGCTCCACTTAGACCTGGTGGAAGGAGAAGGAGACAGGATGGAGAAGAAAAGACAAAGAACATGATGATCTGAGTTTTTAAAAAATTATCTGGTAAAAAAAAGTTATCAATTTACTGCTATACAACCATACATCTCCATTACTTACTGCCTTTTTAATGGGGTAAGTTACCCATTACCCTTTTAAAAATTTCAAGTTACCACAGCGTCCTGTCAAATGTTTTTCCAAGGAGGCTACACATTCAACATTTACAGGGTTGATGCATATACATGTCCTGTGTCATATCCATATGCATGTCTGTGGGGTCTTTTGAGTCAAGCAACAGTGAATTACAACTGAGCAAGCACATCATGGATGCATCAAACCAATACTCATATTTGTGACACCAAATGGCAACTGTCTGATCAAAGTGGCGTTTACCCTCCAGCATGACAACATAGTGTGTTTGTATGAAATTTATGAAATCAGTGATCAAAGCTTGTAAGTATTGATCTCATTTACAGATGTAAATGGTATGCTACTTTTGGTTTCTCTCTCTCTCTCTCTCTCTCTCTCTCTCTCTCTCTCTCAGAGATATAACCAGGGCTATCAAAATGTGGCTGGGTAAGCTCACAGCAAGTAAGCAGCTCCTTGACAAGACTTCATCTTTTGTTCAAGTCACTTGCTCAGGCTGTTATTCATTTTGGATTTCAGACAAGAACAAGGGTCACAAGGTTCAAGCTTCTACAGAACGGCATTGTTAGGACATTTGCCTCAAAACAGCATTTGAGGCAGCCATCTCACAAACACACAAGTCATCACTTAATACTAAAACTTGAGAAAAAATTACTCCCATTGCAATAAAAACATGCATGGCTGCAGTGCCTGTGACTTAACATGGGAAGTGACAGGTGCAACTTCAAGCCACACTGGTAAACCAATTAAGAAACCATTTCTATCCCACATCTTTAAGAATGAAAGAGCTGTCTACTTGTGGTCAAGTATGTACTGCATTCATGAAGCAGCTAACTCATTTTTAATCCAAAAGATGTTACACTGGTCTTTACCACAGTGGTGATGATAGGAAAATACACAACAACTGATTTGTGCCACTGATTTGTTAGAAACAACGTTTGTATGCATTACCACACTGGGAAAAAAATCTGGAACCTAATTGTCAATGAGAGTCAATGATACAGTTCATAGAAATATGAAATGCTATGTTTAAATAATGATTTAATGAGCAGATCAAAATTATTTTGTTGGTCCCAATACACACACACACACACACAAACAGCACTAGTGAAATGCAAAAGATATGTGATAACTGAGAAAGGAGACATACTGAAACCTCCTGACACAGACTGAACTTATGTATCTGAAACCTAAACCACCAAATGCCTAACATCACTCGCCCTAACCTCAGCAACACCTTAAAATGGCCCCTTTAAAATGTGAAGACCTTTAGATAAAGTACTGAATATTAATTTGGACCAGACAACAAACCAGAGATGTACACCAGAAATACCAACCTACTGCAATGCAACTGAATACACAAATAGAAATAGATGCATCTACATGTTTAAAAACTACTTGGCTTTCGTTTTAGCAAGACATTTGCTCTCACAAACAAATAACACACAGGAGGGGCCAACAACGTGAGGCCTTTCCTCACCATTGGCCAATACTTACACACCCAACATACTCTTATCTGAGCCACATGTGGCAGAGTGATGACTAGAGGATAAGTGCACTCGCTCATATATACTCACAAACCAGCATACTGCAGTTTAGTGCTTGGACAACAAGACTAGCAATACAACTTATTTTCTATCCAACAATGTAGATGCCTCCTGCGTTGTAAATCAAGGTTTTTAGTAAATGTCTAATATCCACTGGTGTGCAAGCTGTGAGCCAGGCTTGCACTCAGCTTTTCTTACCATGCAGTGCTATGGCCTCCCTGAAGGGCTGGAGGTCTGCTTCCACAGATGAGCCTGTCTCAGCTGGTGAATTAGCCCGACTGGGGGCCACCATGGCCAGCCGGGGGTTGGCCCTGCTACTTCTGTGTGGTGGAGCTTTGCCGCACAGAAAGCTGATAAGATCCTCCCTACGGATGGTTCTCCGGCGTTTCTTCACCCAGGCCAACATATCCTGCAATCCAATGCAAGAGATCCATCCATCAGTTAGCAAAGGTTTAATTTTGTTTTATTAAAAAATACCCATTGTGTAAAACTAACATAGTCTGGTTGCTAACTGTCAAACAAATATGATTAAGCAGGTACAATTTCTCCAGATACAACAGAACTGAGGCGCCTCACAAAAGGTAGTGGAAGAACAAGACCCACCTTATTACGGCGTTGGTGGCCTATTTGGATGCCCCGATCGAAGCTTCTCTGATGGGCCTCGACACTCTCTGCATTGGTGAAAGACGATATAGAAATAATAATCATCATAATCATAAATGTATATTCCAAAGTGAAGCGTGTGTGTGTGTGTGTGTGTGTGTGTGTGTGTATATATATATATATATACACACACACACACACACACAAACACACACATACATACATACATACATACATACATACATACATACATACATACATACATACATACATACATACATGTATAATTAGTACCAATATGTTGGTTCAAGACCAAAAACTTAAGAAATCTAATATCATGGATTTTAAGGTATATTGTGTATTTATTTCTGGCTTGGTTTTTTTTTGTTTTTTTGCAAGATACTTCAAATTAAGTCAAGTTGAATCCAGTCCAATTTTGTTCTAATTACTTCAAAAACACCTCTGTTTCACTGGTGAGTTCTTGATGTTGTTTAATCGAGTTTCCAAAACGAACATGTCTTTCACTTACATACAAAAACCTACAAGTCCTGTGGCAGACTGATCAATATGGAGCTGATAAGAGTGATAACGACCAGGTCGTTTACCACTTGATGGATGGGCCTGTCAATAAAAACATGTCTACCTTTACAAGTCTAGTGATAATCAGCCAGGGTCCATATTGATGGAATGAAGAAAAACAAAAACAAAAAACGGTAGATGTAGTCAGCAAATCAATAAATCCTGCTCAAGAGCACAAGGATGGAGAGAAGAGTGATGTGGTTAGTTACCTTTGTAGAGGTTGGTAACTGCTGTAGCAGCATTCTGAAATGGCACCCACAATGACAGGCCCTGCTGATGGCATACTCTGTCTGTGGGAGGAAAGGGAAAATATGGTTGGTTTTTACATGTGACATGTGGCCATAATTCAAAAGCAAGCACATTTGTGATATGAAGATTAATGTGACCAAAGAACAACAAAACATCTGAGAGAAGCACGACAGCCTGGTGATTATGGGGTTGAGGTGAAGATCATTTTCATTCGCCATTTTGTCTTGCATCTACAATTGCAGGGACAGGGTTTTGCATAAAAATAACTGTAAGCTAACGCTAACGTTAGAACGGCTAGCTTGGCAGCAGCTTGTTTAGCAAGAAAGCACCGACACACCAACTTAACTGCCTTCTCAGCAGTAAAGTTGCAAAGACATGTCAAACATACATGCCAAACATAGATAGGCATAAGATAACATAAGATGAGCTCCATCAGTTTGGACAGGAACTTATTATGTCTGCGAACACAACAGCCAAAGCAAATTGTAGACAAACCAATATTTCCACATCGAACCAATATTATCCTCGCCATTTTGTGATTATAACGCTAGCTACGCGTTGCTGAACAAACTGCTCACTCAGCAGCGAACAGGGCGTTTAAAAACAAGTGAACACTTAATGTGCTCCTAACTTTTTTTTCTTCATAGGTCATTCCAACAGCATATCGCGTCTGGTGTAACAGACGGTAACACTGACAGTATACAGGAGACTGTCATCTGGGAATGTCGCGTAGCTACGATTGTTGTTACCATCGCCATTTTGTAACTAGCCTGGCTAACGTTACGTTAGCTATTCACTGCTGTCTAACTTGGTGTCAACAGGGTACCTTATTGTCAAAGATATGTATGCCAACTTAAGACACTTTAATTATGTCAGTCAATCAAACTGTTGTTGATTAACGATCGAAACGGGTGTATGATGCCAGATTCGAGTTCATAACTGTTTTTGTCACTGGCTAGCATAAGCTAGCTAAATTTAGTATTGCAAAATCAGCTGTAAACGTTACCCAGTACTGGCTAGCCAGTTAGCTAATGAGCTAGTTAGCAATCTACTAGTACTGACGCTAACGTTAGTTCACAGTAACGCTCGGTAAATAGACTGGTTGCTAACCAACAAGCCAAAGGCTTGATGGTAATGTAGATACCGCTAGACGGACAAGCAATCGGAAAGCGCTGGTTTGAACCTTTGTATAACTGTGCCACAGCAGTGGCGGAGTTCTGGAAAAGATGCCACAGTTTATCCTGGTCGTTGTCGGCCTCTTCCTCGCTCGGCTCCCTCTGCTCCGCTTCGGCCAAACACTGCCGCTCCCATTTTGAGAACCAGTGCTCGGGTCCGTGTTCCTGTATCTCCGAGTCTCCGTCTTCCTTCTTCTCCTCCATTTAACGCACCAAAACTCGAAGGAAATGCGCTTTTAATCCTTATAAAAATGAATAAATGGAGACTGTATAAAGACTTACGTGATCAAAGTCATTAATACTAATAACGTTTTTACTATTTCGCACTATAGTACAGCCTTATGGCCTATTACTGCCATCTGTGAAGATGAGCTTAGCTAACTGTTTTTCCTAGTTGCCGACGTCGGTATATATACAACGCAAACAACCATGTTATGCGCTTTATCCCGCCCATCACTCCAGATGTCAGCGACAATTGGCCATATGAGCACTGCAGGGTGGGCTTGAGGTCTTTGCTCATCATTCAATTGGGTCTCCGGTACGTCCGTCACAGCATTGACACAAAAGAACCTCCGTGAAAATTACCCACAACAAAGCTTGCATGAGAGTTTTCATTTTTCATGAAAACTGCTAATAATATAGTATAATATAATATAATATAATATAATATAATATAATATAATATAATATAATGTTTTGTGCATCACAAATTTTATAAAGTGTATTATTATTATTATACTTACTATACTTCAGTGACACACGAAACATATACATAATACATAACATACCGCATATAAAATATCTATCTATAAATAGATACATAGTTGAGTTTTTGACATGATAAATTAAAATTGTTTTGATAACGAACAATAACTATAACATAAAGTTAAATTAAAGTTAAATTAAATAAACGGGAGTGAGCAAGCCAGTCATAATAAGAAAGCCCAACTGCGACGGTATCTAACGCCACGTTTGGGTGTAGTACTTTTTTTATCCACCGGATGGTGCCATATACTCAAAATCTGAAGACTTGTCTGTGTCAGCCATGGGCGGTCTGATTTCAGCACTGCAGATATGGACCAGCTATGTGCTGGTAACATAATGGACACTTGATAAAGGCATTATTCATGATTGGACGTCGGTTGTCCTATACAATGGAAATGACGATTTATTTCATTTTAATTACACGTGTCCCACAGCGAAATATGTGAAAGCGTTAATATAGGAAAAAGGTTGCAGGCTAGATAATTCAGGAATTTCCTCCTACTTTCCGACTAAAATCCTACTTTAAATTAACCGTGAATGCAGTCATGCAGTATTTTGTAGTAATAGAGGGTCTTTGGGAGAAACACCAAGAGGGTCCCTGATGACTTTTGAGTAAACACAGACTAACTTGAGTGGCATCACAGAAACAGACTGCATCACGCTTATATTAACTAAAATAATATAAATCAGATACATTTGTAAATAAATGAGCAACTATATACAAGTAAAAGTATTGAGTAAGTAGAATACATTAGGATTAATAACTATAACAGATGCTACTGAATTCATGTTTTACTTAAAAACGTAAGATCCTACAGTGACAAGCAGCACACTTCTAAAAAGGTCCATGCCCCTTAATGGATAAGCCACACTGTTTTTATTATTTTATCTAATGGGTGATATATGCTGCACATAGTAGGCTATAGCCGATATTACTCATATAACGCATATGTGCTCATATTTTTGTGTGCTCAAATTTTAATTTGCAGGCATAACAACCCCCGTTCAGTACTACTCAGTTAAAAAGGCATAGCATTTTTGCTGTTTACTGAAGAAAAAGTATAAGGTGTTACAAATGAAATCAGTTGGGTAAACTTCATTACTTATTTCTACCCTTAAGTTTGTTTCCACGATCAGGCAATGATTTTTACCGTTTATTGTCAAATCACTGATTGAGGCCCCAGTTCAACATATAGTCATCAGTATGCCCAGCCCTGTAATCCATTCCTATAGTTTTCATTCGTGTAATAATTGTTGTGAGTACTTATATTCTATTCCACAGTGTATCATATGCACACGCCTGATCCCTATCATTTAACATGAATGTGAACCTGGCCGGGGATGGGCCAGTGTTTGGATCTCCATGCGGATGTGACATTTCAGAGAAGAGCGCGACCGCCATTTTGAGATTTACCTCAGACTCAACACATCACAAACCACGGGAGGAGCGGGTTGAGAACCACACAGCTCAGGCTAACGTTGTATGACCGGGCACATTCCTCACAAGAAACAAGGGGTTAGCTAGAAATGCAACGAGGTGCCGCGTTTTGTCGTTTATCGTTTTAGGGGCGGTTTGGGGAAATTGGTTCATGTCGGGCCGTGGCAACTCTCGTCTCCGCGAACTTCCAAATTAACATTAGTGCTATTCCGTATTGGAAACTGGTTTGAATGGATAGCTTTTTCCTCCGCTCTCCCCCAGACGAGGGACAATCGGAGGAGCACACGGACTGGGGATATCGCAGGGAAAGTTGTTGAGTGTCTATTGCAAATGAGCCTTTGTTTTCATTGTTGTTGTACCTATATCACCCGTTGGCTGCCTAGTGTCAGGTAGCTTAACGCTAGCTATAAACAGGGTATTTGTTCGTCAAGCTGCAGGTCGTGCTGTGAGTTGTCTTATTGCCCCACATTTCCCGGGGTAAAGCCGGATTGAATTAGCTAATTTCAGCGGGCCCCCCTCTTCGGAGCCCCGGTCCATCCATCCCACCCCCCGCCGTCAGCCAGCAACTCGCACCCACCAAAGGCGCCGAGATTGGGCGAATAGCGAGCAAATACGTCCGCGTTTCTCTACCCGCTCCCCCGCCGACCTCCCCTCCTCACTCCCCGGCGCTGACAGCGGACAAGGCCGAGGTCGCAACAGAGCAGGCCCGGCCGCCGAGGCTCGACCTGTCCGCCCCACCTCCGCATCCTACCGCACCTCACCAACAGTCCAGAACCCGGTTCCCCACCGAGCCGACCCTGGACAAGGTCGAGGGTATCAGAGATAGCAGGGAACAGCGCATCACAACCACAACAACAGCTGCCAACATGAACCACCACCATCACCACACGCAGCAGCAGCAGCAACAGAAAGCCGGCGAGCAGCAGCTCAGCGAACCAGAGGACATGGAGATGGAAGGTAAGTAATCGTCCCAAGAAAGGCGGACGGGCACTTTTCATTATTTTATGTTACCACTTAACAGCTGCAGGAGATACCTTCGAATGTTTATTTGTGTAAGTTGAGCTCCATTTAACAGTAAACACGAAGGCCCGAAGCTAGCTAGGATAGCCGGCTGCATTTTTGCTGATTGTGCGTCCGTTGCAGCATACTTGTGTGGAGCTGACCTCATTTTGCGTTATAAGCGATTGGAGCTTGTACCTATTTCTCTCTGTATTTTTGCCATATGCCACTGCATGTAGAGAAACCAAAATAATCTGTTCATCCGAACTGCTAGAGATTAGCCACACAAATCATTCATTCGGATCCGCCACTGTTTTATAAAAAATACTCCGTTCAGGTTCTGATAACACTCGTCTGCTGTAACAAGTTATCAAATGCAGTTTTGCAAACCATCGCCGTTTAGAATCCACATGCAGCCACGGGACTGCAGGCCCACTGATTGTTGTTAACCTAAATGTTTGTAAACAGTGTAGTTGTTAGTCCTGCAATTAACATGGATCCATCGCTAGGTAAATTAATCTTGCTACTTTGACTTCACTGTGAGTTTTGGGTTGAATTTGGGATTTATCGACAACCGCGTTCCTCATCAAAGTTGACTATTTCGTGAATGAATCTACAGTCGATTAGCTATCCATATTCCTGTTAACGTTTGAAAATAGTCCGTTAATAACCGTTCAACATGGTAACGTTGCGCCAGCCTCTCCAGAATATATGTTAGCATCATGTCTGATGGCTTGTACATTATATGTGGGCCTGTAAAGTAACGATATCGGTTAACTACGGGGTAAATTTGCAAGTTTGCCCCTTTACAGGCGAAGTAAGTAAATTTGACTGGTTAGTTTTAGTTGTTAAAACGTTTAGCAAGTACATTGCCGGGTATCTCTTTTATTACCCTATTTGTTCCTTAAGCTGTTGAAACGCAATGAACGTCGCTAGCTGGATAGCTAATTGTAAGCTAGCCAATTAGCTCCGAGGCCTACTTCATTACGTTCATTTGCTGGCTAGCATGCTAGTTAGCTGATGAGCTAATGCTCACCGAGGGGGTGTGTGGCGTTCCAAAATGGTGGCTTGTATTTTGCAACGTTCGATTTGGCTATTGCTCGAATGTTAGGCCTTGAATATTTGCCTCACGTTATCTAGATATTTTCACTTGTCTCTAAAGGCCGTCTAACGGTATAATGTACTTCCTCTGGGCGATAGTTTTCTCTAGCATTAATTGTTATTTGTTGGGTGGTTCAAGTAATTCTAGCTAATGTTAGCTAATAACGGCCTGCAGATGAATATGAGGCTAGTGTTTGCTAGATAGCTAACGCTAACGTAGATGCGTCAATCCTGATTTGCTAAATTGACTGGTATAACACGTTTAGCGATTGGAGTACAGATTTAGACATTTTAATACACCGAATGTAAATTATACTCTGGCGTAGTTGTATGTTAGTTTATATGTTCATTATGTTTGACAGTGTTTGATGTGAAACTTGTGGCAGTGCTTGCAAGTAACGGTAGTCGCCGCTGCGGTAAGCCAGGCCCGCACAGAGGCAGCGCGGGGATTTGCTGCTTCATTGTATGGAAGACCAAACGGCATGGAGCTCGCCATTTTTAATGATCTGTGTTTTTGTTAGTCCGATTTGGACTTAGAGCCACCCCTGGATACCGCAAATTCACAGAACGTCCGTCCTACCAACATTTTTATTGAGTTTTTACTAATGTCAACTTTGGACTGAGTCGAGGCTTGTGGGAGCCCTCAGCATCACTGCGTCATTTAGTCATAGTGATTTTATTATCTGTTCACAAGCAATGATGCTCGTTATTCTGCAGCACACAATATGTAGCTTATCTTATTCGATTACAGAAATACTGAAGTAGAAACAACTCCAGATTGCAGTTACTTTTTTTTTTTTTTTTTT
>NW_019174515.1:209202-287762 GCF_002260705.1 Seriola dumerili | reverse complement strand
AGAAAAGTAATTGAGTAAGTAGAATACATTAGGTTAATAACTATAACAGATGCTACTGAATTCATGTTTTACTTAAAAACGTAAGATCTACAGTTGACAAGCAGCACACTTCTAAAAAGGTCCATGCCCCTAATGGATAAGCCACACTGTTTTTATTATTTTATCTAATGGGTGATATATGCTGCACATAGTAGGCTATAGCCGCATATTACTCATATAACGCATTATGCTGCTCATATTTTTGTGTGCTCAAATTTAATTTTGCAGGCATAACAAACCCCCGTTCATACTACTCAGTTAAAAAGCATAGCATTTTTGCTGTTTACTGAAGAAAAAGTAATAAGGTGTTACAAATGAAATCAGTTGGTAAACTTCATTACTTATTTTACCCTTAAGTTTGTTTCCACGATCAGGCAATGATTTTTTACCGTTTATTGTCAAATCACTGATTGAGGCCCCAGTTCAACATATAGTCATCAGTATGCCCAGCCCTGTAATCCATTCCTATAGTTTTTCATTCGTTGTAATAATTTGTTGGAGTACTTATATTCTATTCCACAGTGTTTATCATATGCACACGCCTGATCCCTATCATTTAACATGAATGTTGAACCTGGCCGGGGATGGGCCAGTGTTTGGATCTCCATGCGGATGTGTGACATTTCAGAGAAGAGCGCGACCCGCCATTTGAGATTTACCCTCAGACTCAAACACATCACAAACCACGGGAGGAGCGGGTTGAGAACCCACACAGCTCAGGCTAACGTGTATGACCGGCACATTCCTCACAAGAAACAAGGGGTTAGCTAGGAAATGCAACGAGGTGCCGCGTTTGTCGTTTATCGTTTTAGGGGCGGTTTGGGGGAAAATTGGTTCATGTCGGGCCGTGGCAACTCTCGGTCTCCGCGAACTTCCAAATTAACATTAGTGCTATTCCGTATTGGAAACTGGTTTGAATGGATAGCTTTTTCCTCCGCTCTCCCCCAGACGAGGGACAATCGGAGGAGCACACGGACTGGGGATATCGCAGGGAAAGTTGTTGAGTGTCTATTGCCAAATGAGCCTTTGTTTTTCATTGTTGTTGTACCTATATCACCCGTTGGCTGCCTAGTGTCAGGTAGCTTAACGCTAGCTATAAACAGGTATTTGTTCGTCAAGCTGCAGGTCGTGCTGTGAGTTGTCTTTATTGCCCCACATTTCCCGGGTAAAGCCGGATTGAATTAGCTAATTTCAGCGGGCCCCCCTCTTCGGAGCCCCGGTCCATCCATCCCACCCCCCGCCGTCAGCCAGCAACTCGCACCCACCAAAGGCGCCGAGATTGGGCGAATTAGCGAGCAAATACGTCCGCGTTTCTCTACCCGCTCCCCCGCCGACCTCCCCTCCTCACTCCCCGGCGCTGACAGCGGACCAAGGCCGAGGTCGCAACAGAGCAGGCCCGGCCGCCGAGGCTCGACCTGTCCGCCCCACCTCCGCATCCTACCGCACCTCACCAACAGTCCAGAACCCGGTTCCCCACCGAGCCGACCCTGGACAAGGTCGAGGGTATCAGAGATAGCAGGGAACAGCGCATCACAACCACAACAACAGCTGCCATGAACCACCACCATCACCACACGCAGCAGCAGCAGCAACAAGAAAGCCGGCGAGGCAGCAGCTCAGCGAACCAGAGGACATGGAGATGGAAGGTAAGTAATCGTCCCAAGAAAGGCGGACGGGCACTTTTCATTATTTTATGTTACCACTTAAACAGCTGCAGGAGATACTTCGAATGTTATTTGGTGTAAGTTGAGCTCCATTTAAACAGTAAACACGAAGGCCCGAAGCTAACTAGGATAGCCGGCTTGCATTTTTGCTGATTGTGCGTCCGTTGCAGCATACTTGTTGGAGCTGACCTCCATTTTGCGTTATAAGCGATTGGAGCTTGTACCTATTTCTCTCTGTAATTTTGTGCCATATGCCACTGCATGTAGAGAAACCAAAATAATCTGTTCATCCGAACTGCTAGAGATTAGCCACACAAATCATTCATTCGGATCCGCCACTGTTTATAAAAAAATACTCCGTTCAGGTTCTGATAACACTCGTCTGCTGTAACAAAGTTATCAAATGCAGTTTGCCAAAACCATCGCCGTTTAGAATCCACATGCAGCCACGGACTGGCCATGCCGCTCCCCACTGATTGTTGTTAACCTAAATGTTTGTAAACAGTGTAGTTGTTAGTCCTGCAATTTAACATGGGATCCATCGCTAGGTAAATTAAATCTTGCTACTTTGACTCACTGTGAGTTTTGGGTTGAATTGGATTTATCGACAACCGCGTTCCTCATCAAAGTTGACTATTTCGTGAATAAATCTACAGTCGATTAGCTATCCATATTTCCTGTTAACGTTTGAAAATAGTCCGTTAATAACCGTTTCAACATGTAACGTTTGCGCCAGCCTCTCCAGAATATATGTTAGCATCATGTCTGATGGCTTGTACATATATGTGGCCTGTAAAGTAACGATATCGGTTAACTACGGGGTAAATTTGCAAGTTTGCCCCTTTACAGGCGAAAGTAAGTAAATTTGACTGGTTAGTTTTAGTTGTTAAACGTTTAGCAAGTACATTGCCGGTATCTCTTTTATTACCCTATTTGTTCCTTAAGCTGTTGAAACGCAATGAACGTCGCTAGCTGGATAGCTAATTGTAAAGCTAGCCAATTAGCTCCGAGCCTACTTCATTACGTTCATTTGCTGGCTAGCATGCTAGTTAGCTGATGAGGCTAATGCTCACCGAGGGGTGTGTGGCGTTCCAAAATGGTGGCTTGTATTTTGCAACGTTCGATTTGGCTATTGCTCGAATGTTAGGCCTTGAATATTTGCCTCACGTTATCTAGATATTTTCACTTGTCTCTAAAGGCCGTCTAACGGTATAATGTACTTCCTCTGGGCGATAGTTTTCTCTAGCATTAATGTTTTATTTGTTTGGGTGGTTCAAGTAATTCTAGCTAATGTTAGCTAATAACGGCTGCAGATGAATATGATGAATATGATGGTCTAGTGTTTGCTAGATAGCTAAACGCTAACGTAGATGCGTCAATCCTGATTTGCTAAATTGACTGGTATAACACGTTTAGCGATTGGAGTACAGATTTAGACATTTTAATACACCGAATGTAAATTATACTCTGGCGTAGTTGTATGTTAGTTTATATGTTCATTATGTTTGACAGTGTTTGATGTGAAACTTGTGGCAGTGCTTGCAAAGTAACGGTAGTCGCCGCTGCGCGTAAGCCAGGCCCGCACAGAGGCAAGCGCGGGATTTGCTGCTTCATTGTATGGAAGACCAAACGGCATGGAGCTCGCCATTTTTAATGATCTGTGTTTTTGTTAGTCCGATTTGGACTTAGAGCCACCCCTGGATACCGCAAATTCACAGAACGTCCGTCCTACCAACATTTTTATTGAGTTTTTACTAATGTCAACTTTGGACTGAGTCGAGGCTTGTGGGAGCCCTCAGCATCACTGCGTCATTTAGTCATAGTTGAATCTGATTTTATTATCTGTTCACAAGCAATGATGCTCGTTATTCTGCAGCACACAATATGTAGCTTATCTTATTCGATTACAGAAATACTGAAGTAGAAACAACTCCAGATTGCAGTTACTTTTTTTTTTTTTTTTTTTTTTTTTTTTTTACATCATTCATTTTAATACTTGTTTCACTAGCAGCAGGTGCACTCCCCAGACTTTCTCACCCGTGAGTTGCAGGCTCATCCCTCTTGGGTTCTCTCCCAGTGCACTGCAGCCTTACAAGGACAGTGAAAACAAGTTGACACAATAAACTCCTCACTTTTTTTCGTACTGCTTATAGCAATACATGGCACATTTTCTCTATGGTATTGGGCTCCATACAGTTAGAGTGGGGTTAATCCATCATCTGCTCTGCATATCTCAGTTATTTTTCTCTTTTACCACTGCATTGTTACTAGGATGACAGGCTGTTGCTGCTACATGATCAATCTAGTGTTTATGTCTGTAATAGCTCTCCAGAAATGTAGAAGTTTAACAAAAAACAAACATGCTATTTGTCAAAACATGCCTTTGTCATAAAATCCTCTTTTATTAATAGGACAAGATTAAGTACTATGGTTAACGTGCTTATACGTTATAAGTCAAAATTTCGTTCAGTGATTATTTGTACTTAATGATTTTGTTTTAAGAGTCTATCATTTTTACTGCATCTGTCAACATTCACACGGTAGAGAAACACCTTTGTATGGTCTGATGCACCAAACAGCATTTCACCCTTAGTGCCAAGTCATTGTAACGATCAGCTCTACTGTTACAACCCTGTTGCTGTAGGTTAAAAACACATCTGGAGTTGTTTCTGTTCTCTCATTGAACAAAAATTGTTCTTGATGATTGAAACTTTTATTTGCGGTTTTCAGTCCAAGGCTGTGGATTTTAAAAGATTAGGAAAAAGATTAGAATACTTTCTTGGTCCTTCTCAAATGGAAACCCGTGTTTCCTTTTTTATTAATGGTTACTGTTGTAGTGCAACCACAGAAGGCATTCAGATCAGTTACTGTGATGCTTCTTGGAAATGTATTAATATCAATATCATGTTAATACATGTCCTATATGGAGTTCCAGCATGTGCAGATTTCTGTGACTGATGTGTAAGTCCGTGCTTCTCAGAGGTTTCAGGATAGACCAACACAGTGGGCGGGACAAGAAGTTGTCATGGAGTTGACTGACAGACCCCATTAGCCGGGTGTAATCCACTTGGGGAAATGAGGTCAGTCTCCTGGATGACTCGGTCAGTAACGTTACCTGGAGGCACCACTGCGTATGTAAGCTTAGCGGAAGACAAGGAACAAGATAAACATGAAATCCAGTGTAAGACATGGGCTGACACAGCAATACATTTGGAGACATGCCAGAGTGTTCATGTCAGTGCTGTCGTTACTCTCAAGTCTGGTTTCTGTAGCATCATTGTCATCATCACAGCATCCAGGCAGATTTCACTCGCCCCTAGAAGTCTACTCAAAGCTCTTCTGATTCTGTCATCAGTGTGTTTTGATAGACGAGACTGTGCATCGAGCTGTCTCATTATTCAGCTGGGGTAATTGTTGTCCTCTGTGCGCGTGTGTTTTTGTTTGAGCGATGACTTGCAGCTTAATCCTGCATTGTGTCCATAATTACCCAGCCTACTGTAATGTTGCATGGTCTTTGTTATGTGCACACACACATTCTCTCCGTGCTGCCCTCACTCTGACATACAGACTGGAAAAGAAGACTTGTCATGCTGTCTCAGCAGGGTTTTCCCAGTGAGATAAAGATGGGACAGTAGTTGCAGAATTACATTAAAGAGAAGTCAAGTCTTGGTTGATGCTGTTTTTATTATATGCCTCAAATGATTATGGTCATTGTCAGGAGGATCAGTCAGTCATGCTCTTTAAAGGGTACATTTATCCAAAGAAACTTGGCAAAATAAGACTTTTGATTTTGAGTTCATTTTCTTCCTTTACACAACCAAAGGACGAAATTCTATTAGCAAAAGTATTCTAAAAATGTTAGTTTGAGTTGAAATGGTTTGCATATTCACACTTTGTAGAATTAAAATGGATCCACACTGGTAAGACAGTAAATCTAGCAGATTTTCTGTTGTAGGCACCACTTATATTTTTAAATTGTCAATGTTGCTCAGTGAGCGTAAATCTTGTGTGTGCCTTATTTGATGCCATATTTTATCGATCTTGGGATATTTTTTTGACATTTCTGGCCCACTGAAGTCAGGCAGTTAGGAGGAATTAGGAGCAGTTTTAAGGGTTTCCTCCAATTGAAGAAAGGTCTATACCCCTTCTATCTATGCTAGAACCGTGCGATCCGTACAGTCTTGTCATATAGTTTGTCTCTTTGTATAGCTGGGGACACAGACGATCCTCCAAGAATCCCAGCCAACCCAGTGATCAATGGTAACGTGGCCATGGCTGATGGACACAACAACACAGAGGAGGACATGGAGGATGGTGAGTAGGATGTGCATAAACAAACAAGATTCACCTTTGCTTGTTCAGGAGTCTGTGCTGTAAATGTAATTGTCCTAAGCAATGGTCCAGGTTTAACATAATCCTGTGAATGGCTCAATTTAATTGGCTGTGGAGTTATTTATTTGTCCCACATTAGGTTGTAAAAATACTGATATCTAGTGATATCTAGTGATCGAGTTACTTGTTTACTATCTTTCTATTCACCATCTAATCAGCCCATTTTTCCCCTCTTGCCTGATCTCTCTACAGACACCAGTTGGCGGTCAGAGGCGACCTTCCGGTTTGTGGTAGAACGCTTCAGCCGCCTGAGCGAGTCGGTGCTCAGCCCGTCCTGCTTTGTCCGGAACCTTCCATGGAAGATTATGGTGATGCCACGCTTCTATCCTGACCGACCACACCAGAAGAGCGTGGGCTTCTTCTTACAGTGTAACGCAGAGTCAGACTCCACGTAGGTGTTTTGGTTGGGTGGGGGATGCGGTGGGCATTATATAGATTTCCACAAACACAGAAAAATTTTGATGGCCCGGGTACACATACACTCAAATAGTGTTTCCTGGTATATAAACAGTTTCCATTGTGATTTCACAAAACTGATGTTCAAACCAGGGCAGACATGCCTTGGGTTTGAAAGTTAGTCTTTACAATGAGTTCAGGACAATGGCTCCAGCGAAACAAAAACATAATGGTGTCCATATAAGGTGCTGCCTCCTCACATGCACACTTCTCTTCTATAATTTTGTGTCACAGTTAATAGTTCTGCATTCTTGACACTGAAAGACTCTTTCATGTCAATGTGAAACAATCTCTACAAATTGATACATTAAATGAATTATTTACAATTAATAAATACAGACATAACCAATTATTGCATAAGTATTTCCTCAGGATTTCTCTATTTTTGTGCTAAGTTTGCAGCTGCATCAGCCCACAGGCCTGGTTAAGCATCCCACGGCATGATGCTGTGCCATCATGCTTTATTGTGGGAATGATGTGTTACTGTACGATGTTTGGATTATGTCAAACATAGCATATAGTACGATTGGCAGAAAGCTCAACTTTGGTCTCATTAGACCATAAAAAACAATCTTCCAGTTTTGGCAAAGACTAGCCCAAATGTCACATTAAGGTTTTCTCAGCAATGTCTTTCTTTTCATAAAGATGCAACTAGTAAAGCACCAGTACATCAGTTGTCATAGCCATGAAACCTTGCAGCTCCTTCAAAGTTGCCATAAGCCTCTTGGTGTCTTCCCTTACTGGTGTCCTTAAAGGGACAGTTTGGATTATTTTTACACAGGGTTGTGTGAGGTACTTATACGGTGTCAGTGTAGTACCTCGAGTAGTTTCAGATTGGTGCCCTTGCAATTTAGAGAGGCAGCCAGGAGCACCAGCAAAGAACTGAACGATGTGCTGCTGTGGATGGGGCCGGCCGCAAAAACGTCTTTTACCCACTTATAAAAATGCCCACAGGAAAAAGCCAATATCGGTTGAAGTGTGGCTGCAAGGCTGAGGCAGAGAAAGAAAAAATTCTGTGGAAGCTGGAGTCCAAAAAGGAGCCGAAGCCACCAAGTGGTGCAGATGTGTGAACTGTAAGCCCATGTCTATGGACCCAGACAGCCACTGCTACCATGAGTGACACTTCTTTCTGAATCAGAGGATGCCAGTGCCTCACACCCAGTCTGCATCACCAGCCATCCAGAGTTCCCTGCTTGACTGAATACTGAATGAATACTGAATACAAACATGCACCATCTTTGAAATCTATAGGAAAGGGAAGTTTAGCTCTGTCTGACTCAAACAGCTGACATGCGGTGTAATACAGTGTGTGCCGAAGGTGCACTTGTTCGTAGGAATACGGTAGTTCAGTGGTTCAAAAAATGTGCCGAACGAAAGGGCTGTGAGAATGTTCAAAATATAGCGTACACTTCAACTGATGGCCGATAGCAATTTCTTTAAGTGGCTTAAACATTTTTTTCCGTTGTGTACATTGCTCAGCTGCTGTGCAGGTGCTCCTGGCTGCTTTTCCAAACTGGGAGTGCACTGATCCAAACTGCTTCAGATAATACACTGACTATGGATAAGTACCACATACAACCCCACGTCAAAACTATCACTTAAACACATGGACACTGGATAGGCAGGGTGGCCTGCTCTTCAGAGCTCCATGGCTGTGACAGCATCTTTAGTTTTTGGTGCTTGGCATTATTGTAATCTCAGGTATACAAAGTAAACCCTTTCTTCATCCGTCTCCTGATTGGTACATTTCTGAAACTTATTTATTTGGAGCGGCCTGTTGCCTTCATGATGTAGTTTTGGCCCCGAAACTGAAACTTGTTAGACATTTTAGATAAACACACCAGTAGTTACAGCTTGTCCCAGGTGATCTCAGTTAATTGTATAATGTAAATGCCTGGCTGGACTAATCATGGTTAAGTTTAGTAAATGGGTTGAATACTTGTGTCAGTCAGTTGTTTTGTGCTTGGAGTTTATTTTTCATTTACATAAGTTTGTAGAGATGCTGTGTTCTGGATGGATGTTTTTTGAGTCCTCACTTTGATGAACTGATTTTTTTACTCGTGTAAAGGTGCTTTTTAATACCTCAGAGGCTTTTTTGTCAAAAAATATTCTTGATGAAAGGAAGTAAAATTAGCAATTAAAGCCTGGTCATCTTGTCATTCCTTGCATTCTTTTATGCTTTTTGTTGATAAGTTGACAGTTGTTAATGACAAAATAATGCAATCATTGAACTGTCCTGTCTCACAATACTAAGAAATTCTGGTATCCTGTGCTTGGTGTTTCAGGTCATGGTCTTGCCACGCACAGGCCATGCTGAAGATCATTAACTACAAAGATGATGAGAAGTCATTCAGCCGCAGGATCAGTCATCTGTTCTTCCACAAAGAGAATGACTGGGGTTTCTCCAACTTCATGTCCTGGAGTGTAAGTGCAGGAACTGACAGAACTTGATGGCAAATTCATTTTTAGATTAGATTAGATTAGATTAGATTAGATTAACTTTATTAATCCCACATCTGGGAAATTCATTTACCACAGCAGGAAAAATAAACATCTATAGAATAAACATCTATGGAAATATACATCAAAAATACACCAAATATACACTAATAAATACAATATACACAATACACACGATATGTACATGAAAAGTGCAAGTTTGAGTTTTTTTTTTTTTTGTACAGGCTGGTAGAGTAGACACACATAGGAGATGCTGTCGAAAATGTAATTCTCATTTGTTGATTGGGTAGATAAAAGACTGTGCCGACAGGGCTGTTTTATTTTTGTGCAACATAATGCTATTTGCTCATTGTCTATTTGGACCTCTGTGTGTTGGTTCTTTGTCATAGATGAAGTCAAAAATATACACACCTATTAATATTAACTGTTTTGGTGCTGGTGTGTTTTAGGATGTGACTGATCCAGAGAGAGGCTTCATTGATGATGACAAAGTCACCTTTGAAGTCTACGTCCAGGCAGATGCCCCACACGGAGTGGCGTATGTAGCTTTTAATTTTCTCCGGGGTCTTTTCTTTGTGGGCTGGGTTTTCTTCACTGGTGCATTTTCTCTATTTAAGTTTTATGAATTATAACCCTAACATCAGCTTTATGTCAATAAACAGCTGGGACTCTAAGAAACACACAGGCTATGTTGGTCTAAAGAACCAGGGAGCGACCTGCTACATGAATAGCCTGCTACAGACACTCTTCTTCACCAACCAGCTACGGCGGGTATGCTTTCATCTTTGTGTTTATGTGTGTTGGAGTTGAGAATTTGTTCGTATGAGGTGTGTATTTTTCCCTGTTGGCTGGATACATTAGTTTGGGCTGAACAGGAAAGTGTACGCATCAAATGCAGACAAACTATTGAAATTCATACTGAAATTCACATCCTGCATGTGTAGTGTGTAGTCTACTCTGCATGCTGCATGTTTTTCCCTATAAGTATGAGTATGTATTGTGTTTAGTAATGTTTTTTTTTTTTTTACAGATGCTGCTGATTCTTGTAGCACTGTTACCACTATCATCTGGCATCTCTGAGGCTCTTTAATTCACCATACTCCTGTTAATCCTGTTTAATAGCATTTTCCAACAGCAGCTCTGAAAATGTTGATTTTATTTGTCATAAAAATAAGAAAGTTTGAAGTTATTATTTTCACTGTCTTATGAAGACATTTACATATTCAATCTATGAATATCACTCACTCTCGACTCCTCTCTTTGCAGGCGGTGTACATGATGCCCACAGAGGGTGATGACTCGTCCAAGAGCGTCCCCCTGGCACTGCAGAGGGTTTTCTACGAGCTGCAACACAGCGACAAACCCGTTGGCACCAAGAAACTCACCAAGTCCTTTGGGTAAGATAGACTTCTTTGTATTGACAACTCACCTCTTATTTGTTTTAACATGACAAAAATCAAGTCTAGAATGAGAGGTTAAACCAATAATTACTGTTTTTATATCATGGACGTACTTGTCATTTTTTTCCCTGTATTTTCCTGTTGGCATTTAAATGCTCAAAACATCAAATATGGGATTGAGAAAGTGAGATACCTGCTCAGTTTGAATAACGTCAGAAAGATCTGTGCATATTGTTTGATGTCATATTAGCTATTTAGGACAAAACTGAAGGATTTTCTGTGGTGGTGTTGTCTCAATGAGTTCTTAGGATGTTACCTGGAATTGGTATAAAAGAAGGGAAATAATGAAATATATGATACTGTACTGATGGTTGGTTTGCTGCTTTGATGTCAGCTGTCATTGCTGATGCCACTATGTGTCATATTATTTTTATTTGTATTTAATATGGTTGCAGTTATAAAATTTTCCTGATCTGTAGTTATCATATGACAGTTTGCTGTGTTTCTTTCTTATAGGTGGGAAACACTAGATAGCTTCATGCAACATGACGTACAGGAGCTGTGCAGAGTGGTGAGTTCTCTCATAATAACTTGAATCATGTGTATGTCTGTACATGCTGAATAATTGACATACTATATGCATGTGTGTCTTCCAGCTCCTGGACAATGTGGAGAACAAAATGAAAGGCACTTGTGTTGAGGGAACCATCCCCAAGCTCTTCAGAGGAAAGATGGTGGTATGTTTTCTCCTCTTCCCCTTCATGGTTACAGTCACATTTTGTAAAGTTGTTATAAAAAACAAAACAAAAACATAATCATTGAGTTACTGTTCAAATAGGCATGTTTATTTGTTCAAGTTAGACGTTTTCCAGACTTTTATTTTGCACAGTAATGTCAGGCTACCATATATTCACACAGTGATGAACCGAAGTAGTCTAACTTAACACAGGATGTAGCCGAGAACAAGGTCAGTTTAAGAATAGAAGGAGGTTAAATCAAGAAATGACCCTCTTAGAAATAATATTTGTGACTCACTAGTTGAATCATTGTGTAACCCATGTGTGTCTGTGCATGTTCTCACTTTGCAGTCATATATCCAGTGTAAGCATGTGGACTACCGATCAGAGCGGATAGAGGACTACTATGACATCCAGCTTAGCATAAAAGGAAAGAAGAACAGTGAGTTGCAACATCGACACAATGTCAAACAAACAACTCAAACAATGGAACAGTGGTGCTTCTCTATCATTAGAACTACTGTTGATTCCTTGATCTCATCCATGCTCTTTGCTTATTTCCAGTCTTCGAGTCATTCAAAGATTATGTTGCAACCGAGCAGTTAGATGGAGACAACAAATACGATGCAGGAGAGCATGGCCTGCAGGTGAGGCTTCACACTGACTAGAACTAAATTATTTATCTTATTTGTTCCAGTTTATTTTAGTTTGCTTACATTTAGGTTTAACTATTTTATATTGCTATGGCTGAATTGGGATATAAACAAATATCAACCCATAATTGTCAATCAATTCTGTTATTATCCAGTAAAGTAGGTCCCTTTTGACAATGTGCACACCAGTTTTTATTTTCTCTAAGCTAAATAGATATGTGGTCTAACATCAGATTCTGAGGCATGTTAAAATGGAGGACAAGTAGGAGCAATAACAAGAGAGAAATACCTGTATAGAGTTGATCATAAGACTCCAAAATTCCATCCAAGATCAGTTGAAATAAATTACTTAAACATGGAAGCATTCATGGTTGGAGAATGAATATCAATCAGATGTCTTGACCAGATGCCTGATGTGTTTATGTTTGCCCTGCAGGAAGCAGAAAAAGGAGTGAAGTTCCTTACTTTCCCCCCAATCCTTCATCTGCAGCTGATGAGGTTCATGTATGACCCACAGACTGACCAAAACATCAAGATTAATGACAGGTAATGTTCTGGGCTTCACTCTCACATTGTCATCACATGTTCATTCTTTTTATTAGGCTTACTTGTGTATCACTTCACAAACACATATACCTGCTTGAAGTAGATCAGTCCTAGTCACACAATGCGTCAATGGCTGGTGCTCAGACATAATTTTAGAGAAGGTCTGGTCCATATTAACATAGGTTAAAGGAGCAGTCTATTTTTGGAAACGGTACTTGAGCCTTCACTCTCTGAGCAGCATGCCCTGACCTTCTGCACCAGGACACTGAGAAAGTGAGTCACTGAGAGTTTCCTGTAGGCTGTATCATGCTTTGTAGGAGCTAATGGTGTTTTAACAGTCTACCAGGATAATATGACACTTACAGAACACACGCAGCCATCCAGAATAGCTAATTTTTCTCTGTGGCGTCTCTTACAACCCCTGAGTCATCCTTGTGACGCTGCCACAGGCACCTGGCCCCCTGAGGCCTTTGTATTTGTGCGCACATACATACACACACACCACACCACACAACACACACACACACACACACACACACACACACACACACACACACACTGGATATGGAGTGTCAAAGGACAAAGGAGATATAGATATATATATATTGCTTATTGTGTTAGTATTTGATCCTTCTGTTTTCAATCCTCTTTTTATTTTTCCCTCCATTCCTCTTGCCTCTCCCATTTTCTCCTGCCTGTCATATTCTTTCCTCTCCATCTCCCCCTCCCTGCCTCTCTCATCCTTGTTTTCCATCTACTTTTTCTCCATCCTCTCACACTTCCCCTCAATCAATCCTCATACCCCACCCCCCTCATTCATCTATCTGTCCCCTCTGCTTCTCCTTCCTCCTCTCCTCAATAGGTTTGAGTTTCCAGATCAGTTACCTCTGGATGAGTTCCTTCAGAAGCCTGACTCTAAGGACCCAGCTAACTACATCCTGCACGCAGTGCTTGTGCACAGCGGGGACAACCATGGCGGTCACTACGTCGTCTATCTTAACCCCAAAGGAGACGGCAAAGTGAGTGTCAAGGAACCAATAGTGAGAACAATTTTTTTTATACACCTTTCACCAAAAATTCTGTGGGTCATGGTGGGATTGGGGGGATTTATACAAATTGAGGTTTGAGGCTTCTCAAAATTATAGCTAGTGATGCCCAAAGTATAGTACCAGTTTTTATCTTTACTTGGGATCAACTAAGTCACGGGTGCTCGGCTTTTTTAGATGTGAGATCTACTGCATCGTGAGTGCAGTCATTTGATATAGTCGACACCTACAGTGGTCTACTATAGAGCTGACATTTAACACAAAAAGCTACTGAAGGTAATCATTCAAGAAAAAAAAATGACATTAAACATCATCATCAATCAGGACCACTTATAAAATGTAGAAAATGAAATAACAGAATTATGTAGTTGTTATTATGATGGTCTTCAAGGTAGAAATGTGAATATGCAAAAACAATCAATGTCAAAGAATAATATCTAACTATACCTATAAATATTACAATTATTTGCATGTAATTTGCTCGTAGAACATTGTATTAAAAGGCTGAAGGCAGAGAAATGAGAGAGATGCTTGAGCAAAGATAGAAAATAAGTACCTGCCAGTTCTTTTGTGAACCATTATTAAAAAAATATACAGAAATGTTAAAAACCAGGTGAAGTATTTGCTGAGCTTTTCACTCAGATTCACAGAACAAATGCTTCACAAAACCAATGTTGAATCAGCTACATAGTAGAAAAAAATGTGCTTGTCAGGATTTGAATATAACTGACAAGAGTCTGGCTGTTTGTTGATGACAATGCACATGGCACAATTTCAGCTGCAGAGCCCTGTCCCTGTATTGTCTGTATTTTCACACACAAATCTGGAGGTGTAGCATGTTTAAAACCTACTTACACACCCAACACCCGCAGCCACTCCCTCTCACCTTCTAAACTCCTGACTCACATGCACAAATTAGTGCATTGTAGTGTTGTTTATAGACAAGGTCAACTGGTTGAGCACCCTGTACTTATCATTCCTTTAAAGAGGAGGAAGATGGAAAGTTTATGGATATTATAACCTGAGTTCATTGGGGAAATTGATCTTAGTTATTTAGCCTTATGAGTGTGCATGTTGGGGTTAATTATAAGAATGTCAAGATGACTTGACATAAATGGTTGTCTTAAGTGCACTCTGGTTTTCTCTTTTTCTCTCATCAACTTCCTCGGCGAGACCTCCCTTTTCGCCCCATTCTTTCCTCCATTGTCCCCTCTTTTCCTTACCCTCCCTTGGCTTCCTTGTCTCTCCCTTTGACCTCACCCATCCTCCTTTCACAACCACCATCCCCCTCTTTTCTACCATTCTTTCTCTCTCTGCAGTGGTGTAAGTTTGACGATGACGTGGTGTCACGGTGCACTAAAGAGGAGGCCATAGAACACAACTATGGTGGACATGATGATGACCTCTCAGTGCGCCACTGCACCAATGCATACATGTTGGTCTACATCCGTGAGTCCAAGCTCAGTAAGTAACAACTTCCCTCTTTCTGCCTTTCTAATATTAATGGTGTCAGAGAGACTCATAAAGACATAAAACCTTCCCCTCAACTGCCCCAGCTAATGTTTCCGTAAGTACAACACTACATATATACAAGGCATGTACAAGGGATGAAGGAAAATGTAATGTCTTCTTCCACTTTGTCATTTAGTGACTGAATTCTCCACAATGACTGCTTTAGTTTACCGTCATAGTGCCTGTAGTAAACACAAATGTTACTGTATTGCACCCTGTCCAACCTATAATTCTTCCTGTATCATAGGCGAGGTGCTCCAACCGATGACTGACGTGGACATCCCCCAGCAGCTGGTGGAGCGTCTGCAAGAGGAGAAAAGGGTGGAGGCGCAGAAGAGGAAGGAGCGCCAAGAGGCTCACCTCTACATGCAGGTCCAGGTAGGGAATCAGGAGACTGTTTAATTTTAGAAATGTGCTGTTGTGAGCTCTCTACTGCAAATTAGTCAGTGTGAGAATGTATATGAGAAACCTATCTACCATTTTAGCTTCATTTAAGTTTTACGGATGGGAAAGTACAGTAGGAAAGTAAAGCTTCCCTGTTGTTATGGTACTGTGATTTATAGCTAGGAAAGTTAAATAGCAGTGATTCAGGGTGTCAACACACAAAACCCAGCAGAGGGGGCCCTGGCTGGTGACATACTGTGATATGAATGAAGTGGTGCTCATTGCTTGAAGTATGCAAAGGTGCAAGATAGTGAATATTTTGAATTGTGATGGGACTTTATATGTTAGGTGTTGCCTTGGGTACAACCAAGATGCTGCATTAGCAGTTAATGCAAGATGAAACTGTGCAAAATATGCAGCTTTACTTATCTTTTTAATGTGGAAATACTTGCATCTAGGCAGGTATGTTTTATAGTTGGATGAAAACTACCATTTATTTGAGCAACAAATTGTAACATACAAGTCTTGTGTCAAATGGTAATTCAGCACAGTTTTACCTTTTTTAAGAAAAAAAACAAATCTTCAAATAAGTTTATTCCATTTAAACACTGGTAAACCTGTGGTTATTGTGACACACTTTTATATTGGCACAGACGATGAGAGCAACCTATAAGCTGGAGGAAAGAATGTTGTCTCTCTAGCTGAGCTGTGGAAGTCACAGTGTGGTTTAGATGGCGAGAAGAGCAACGAGTCATAATGAGGAAACGGTTTATTAAAAGATAAGAGGTTTATCCTGCACAAAGATGTGAGCTGCTCTGACTTTATTATTTGGCCAACACATAATGCTATTTTCTACCATTAGGAGGAAGAGAGAAATGTCAGGAGGATGTGTGATAACTGTCAGTATGCATTTATCCTTTAATTCTGTGGATTTGACTCTCATTTGTGGTCTTAGCAGAGACTCTCAGTTCTAGACAAAATACACCCTGTAGTTTTGTGTTTGACAAAATGTGTCACTAAGTAGGGTTGTGCCGATGTACGATGATCTCTGTGATTAACGATCATCAGAGCAATCGCCAATAGTTCATGCCTTCATGCCACGTTCATGCCATGTCAAGACGACATTTGACTTGTTTTCCAATTAATATATTAACTTATTATGTTGTATTAAATTTGATTTGCCCTGCTATAGTTTCATGTCGACATCCCCCACATATAAGCGATGCATGCAACACACACTCTCCGACCAGTTGACTGTCATTGAGGCTCTGTTGTGTGTAGGTGCCATGCTGTGATTAAGCAGAGCGGAAGAGATCAATAAACAGACAGACAGAAAGAACACTTACTCAGTTTGGTTTCGTAGCTACTGCTTCGTATGGTTTTAAACAGAACTTTCATTTCAAACAGGGAAATGAAGGGAGAAACATAAACAAACAGCTGTTTCTACATGCTTCCCCCTGCTGATTTTGACTGAATATTGTGAATGCTGTGATTATTAAATGTAAATAATGTTTTGTTGGTGATGTGAATTTATTTTCAACATGGCCATAAAATGTATTTGTCATCCTACATCCTGCCTCGTCACTCGGGGTATCCGCGAAACAGAGTGGCAAGGACATATTTTTGTCCAAACCTCAAGAATTTGTATGCTAATTATGACAAACTTACTAACACAAATGTCTAATACGATACAATAAAGTGATGACACTATATATATCTAAAAGTCAACTTCACTGAGACATCATAATGTTCTGCAAAAACACTTTTTTGGCCACTATTCAAAGCCATAACCCAGGAACAGAAAGGAAGATTGTGACCATATTTGGTCTGATACTGACTTGGTGACACCACCTTGACAGATCGTGTTTGTATGTGTGTGGCATCCACTTTTTACAATTTGTAGCAACAGCCATATTTGAAGCTTTGTCTACTGTCATGGCTACAACTTTGTGTTCTACCAGAATCAGCTTTATTTGCCAAACATCTAAACACATACAAGAAATACATTTGATTTTATTGAATTCCTTCAAAGTCTTCACTACATATTTCAGTCTGTACAGACGTGGATGTAAAATGCATCTTCACTGGTTGGCATAAGCTTACAACCATGAGGTGGTAATTCTAGTTCTTGCCATTTTAAATGTTTGATGCTGAAATAAACACAGCAACTGTTATATGGTTAGATGAGAAGAGCAGATGCTCAGTTGGGGCAAATGTTTGCTTATTCTATTTTTTCCCTCCAAGCTTATCATTCTTTCTTTTTGTTTTAAGTCTTTGTCCAGTTTTACTGTCAGTCACTAAGGCTGTGTTCTTTCTGTCCTGTTCCCCCTCATGGCAGATGGTGACAGAGGACCAGTTCTGTGGTCATCAGGGCAATGACATGTATGACGAAGAAAAAGTGAAGTACACAGTCTTCAAGGTCCTGAAGAGCTCCACGCTGCAAGAGTTTGTTCAGAACCTCTCCCAGACAATGGTGAGGGACTCCACCTTGTGTGAGGGGGGGAAATAGTAGAGAATGTTTGTCTGGGGTTTGCATAGAGGCCTAAAAAAGTAAGTTGAACTACAGGTAACATAAAGTCTGACGTTTGGTTCTTTCAATTGTTGACAAGGATACCTTTTTAGAAACATTCTAATTGTGACAAATCTGAATCCCGTTTCGATGTAATGGAAACCCCAACCTTACTCTCTGCTCTTGTATTTATGTTGTGCCCATTCAAAGCTCATTAAACTTAATGTGTTGCCAGTCTTTGAAGCAACTAATGTATGACTGAACTTTATTCATCCCAAAGGAAACTCTGTTTGCACATACACTGTATACTAAGCCTCAACACATGCCTCTATCTGAAGCTGGGGCTTTTTGATTTTCCTTTTTGCGTGCCATTTGCTAGCTAAACAGCCACTTAGCATTGTAGAGGACAAAAACACGTGCACACATTCACATTTCTTTCTCCTTTCCATCATCAACAGTTGATAAAAGTATACTATGATGACTCAGGAAAAAATAAACAATGGTTAGAAATTTTAGTGTTAAATGGTCACAAAGTGTAAGAAAATGGTTGTAGTCAGGAGCTCTGCAATGACACTTGTTGACTGTGTTACCTCCTCTCTTGCAAACTCCTTTCACACCCTTTTATTATCTGCTTGGTTTGTTTTTTTCCATCCTAATGCTGCTTCCCACTTTATTGTGCAATTAAGTTTTTGGCTTTTGTGTTCAGTGTCTTATAAGTGCAAAATAAACATGAGAATGAAAACTGTTGGATATGAACTCACACATTGATGTGCTTCAGGGTTTCCCACAGGACCAGATGAGGCTGTGGCCCATGCAGGCCCGGAGCAATGGAACCAAGCGACCTGCCATGCTCGACTACGAGGCTGACTGCAACAAGTCGGTAAGTGTTTCTTTCTGGAAGACTGGTTTGTTGTGTGTGTTGTCACCCGTTTTCACACTCTCGTTGTGAATAAAGGGAAAAAGAAAACGACTAATATGCAGGCTAGTCAGCTGAAATGGGAGAGCTTCAGGTGTTAAACTGTGGCAGTCAGTAGTTTCACATCTCCTGTAAGGGAATTAAAATGCAACATGAAGCTTTAGAAATGTGTTCAGATGTCCCTTGTAGTAGTGAGAGTTTATTCAGAGTACAACTCTGAATAGAGAATTTTGTTAGTGAAAACAGAAATAAAAGTGGCTTACATTAAAATAGGAAATAATCCTTCAACTGTTAGAATGTTTAAAACTGTGCAAAGATGAGCTGTATTCTGAAGTACTCATGCATGTATGTCTTTTATAATGCATCAGCTGTGAGTCCATATATAATCTGTCAGTTCAGATTCGCTTGATTTTTGGAGGCCCCCCTTAGTGTATTTGTGCTTTGCAACATGGGCATTTGTGTGCATGGATGCATAAACTAATTATTCCCTTCCACCCTTACTGAAATTAGTCAGTGACATTAGAAAATGAAATAGTTTTTAATGTTTTTGCACATCTGTGTTTCAGATGATCGACCTGAGTGACAATGAGAACCCCTGGACAATATTTCTGGAGACAGTGGATCCAGAGATGGCGGCCAGCGGGGCCACGTTACCCAAGTTTGACAAAGACCGTAAGTCCCACATTTCACCCTCATCCTACTCAGTGTCTTTTCCAGTATCATTTCACACATTGTGTTACTTTACTATGTTAATATCATGTGATTTACAGAGCTCAGTAGATGTAAAAGACTATATTTAGTTCAAGCTAAATACAAGGCAAAATGACCTCTAAATCAGTCCTCCTTTAATTCTCATGTTTTTCTGTGTCAAACTGACTTACATCCATTGCGTTTGTGTTGGCACAAGCTCATTGCAACTTGAAATACTAGAAATGCTGCTTCATAGGTCATGATCACTGTTAACATTTTGGGAAACACTGTAGAATGTAATACAATAGGAGTAGTTGCAGGTTTTGTGTAATTTAAGTAGCCTTACAACATTAACAACATCTTTTTGTGTGTTTGGTATTTTATTTCTAACGGCAGTTGTGCTCATTAAGGATTCACCCATGTTATGCTATCAACCTCTGTAGCAAGAATGTCTTTGTTTTGTTTCTGAATATTCCTTGTTAAGCAGTCAATTCTTTAGGGGACCTGTTGTATCTTTAGTGACTGTGTCTCCTTGTTTCTAGATGATGTCATGTTGTTCTTGAAGATGTATGACCCCAAAACCAGAAGCTTAAATTATTGTGGACATATCTACACACCTATATCCTGCAAAATAAGTAAGTAGTAGCAACATCCAAGTCTATTTTAAGCTCAACACACTGTCACTAGATAACATATGTTTGAACAATATAAACCTAATGAGTTCTCTGTCTGCAGGAAAAAGCTTTGAACTTAAGGATTAAATCATGATTCTGTTGCTCTTTTCTCCATGTAACCAGGAGACCTGCTGCCAGTCATGTGTGAGAGAGCGGGGTTTCAGCAGGAAACTAGCCTTATCCTCTATGAGGTGATCTATTTATGTAGCGCTCACTTGCTGGCACATTCCTCTTGTCTTTTTCTCACTTGTTCTAACTCCTCACTCGCTCCTTCACACTCTTGCATTTCCAGGCTCTTCTGTCTGACACACAAGCTTTCTCTCTCTAACTCTCTTGTACACACTTTCACGTTGTCATATGCAGCATCTCTCTTTTTCTCACACTTCCCTGTTTTATAGTTTGGTGTGTTTACGCTTCCTTAACCCAACACTCTTGTGGACTTAAAGACATTTTCACTTTGATTACATTTCCCATGATCCTTTTGTGTTATAGGAAGTAAAGCCCAATCTAACAGAGCGGATACAGGACTATGATGTCTCTCTGGACAAGGCCCTGGATGAGCTCATGGACGGGGACATCATTGTCTTCCAGAAGTAAGACTGTTTGTGTATGCGTTAAAGTCTGGGCAGTGTGAGCTAATTTCTATCACAGTATATTTAAATAAGTATAATCAATATAGGAGATGCTCAAGAGCACTTAAGCTACAAGATAGCTTGTCTCTAACTAGAAGTGCTGTTAAACTAGCATGTTTTTTTTGTTGTTGTTTTTTTTGTGAGTAAATGGGAAGCGTATACATAAAGTTTTTAATGGCCTTTCAGTAACATTTCCATCTTTAACTGCTGCTTAGATTAACATGTTTCACAGCAGGTCAGTTTTCAGTTTTGCATGCTATCTGTTATACTTTGTCCTAATAACACAGCAGAAAGACAGAGCAGTTACATGTCACTGGACCTTTTGGTATTTCTGAGAGAAACAACATAAAGAGAGGAGGGGGAATTAAGTGACATGTGTTTGCATTTAGAGGAAAATCTTTTATCAGAAGGAGTGTCTATGACACTTCAGTGCTTTCCTCTGTTCCTCTATCCCTCTATTGCTTTATAACCTCTTCTGAATTCTCTCTTGCCCAACCTGCCTCAACCTTCTTCCTGTCTTGTGCTTTCTGTCCTCACATCTCCCTCCCTCCATCCCTCCTCCTCCTCTGTAATATATGTCTATACTCTTCTGTCCCATTGTCTTTTCTGTCCCCTCCTGTCATCACTCCATATTCTGTATCTCAATTAATCCATTTCCTACCTTTCTCCAATGCAGGGACGACCCAGAGAACGACAGCAGCGAGCTGCCTACGGCCAAGGACTACTTCCGGGATCTCTACCACCGAGTGGACGTCATTTTCTGTGACAAGACCATCCACAATGACCCTGGTTTTGTGGTCACACTCTCTAACCGCATGAACTATTTCCAGGTACATTCAGTGGATGTTTGAAGTATAGGGGAAGAGAATACCTTGGTAATTTCAATGTGTTTGTGTTTCAGTATTTTGGCTTTTCAGTTAACTGACACAGATGAAATCTGACAGGCCTGTGGTGATTCCCCTGTTTGTAATGTTTGTAATGTTTGTAATGTTTGTAATGTTTGTGATGTTTGTGTTATCTATTTGTCAGGTGGCCAAGACAGTAGCGCAGAGGTTGAACACAGATCCCATGCTGCTGCAGTTCTTCAAGTCACAGGGGTAGGAGGCTTGTCTCATCCACACGCACTGATAATAGATGATTATCCATTTGTGATAATATTGATAGTTAGCTTGGCAGATATTTGCTCAAACAGCAGAAAGCAGAGCATTTTTTCAACAATTTACCCTCCAGAACAACTTGAAAACAAAGTCCAAAGACATGCTATGCATACAGTGTGAAATGTAATAACACCAATAACGCAGTACTGGTCAACTTTCATCAGCTGTTCTGTTTACTGTATTTCCAGTCTGGAAAAATGAAAATTTTGAATTAATTCAGAATTTTGAATATAAAACAGCAGACAGGTCTTTGCAACAATGCTGAAAATGAAGAAAAAGAGGGAGAGAGCTTTAGTACTTGTTTTGCATCTAAATGACTAATTATGCTTTTGCTGTGAAGCATTTATCCCCATTTAAAAAGCATAAGAGATAAGTTTACAGTGTTTAGGTTTTCTCTGGCTGACTCAAGGTATTTGGGAATAATTCTTGGTTTAATAAACATTATTTCAAGTTTTAACTTTCATTTTGTTTTAAAATAAAAAATGTGTATTCAATTACAAACAGTTTTCATTCTCCCAGCTTGATTATGTTTGCCTTTGATTTGATTACTTGCAGTTGTCGGTAGAAATGTTGCGTAACCTGTCCCCCCCACCTTTCTTTGTTTGTTTCCTCTTATTCCTCCCACTTGGGCTCCCTTCTTTATTCTCCCTTTTGCACCTCTCTCCCTCTCCTTTGCTCTATTCTTTCTCTCCATCTCCTCTACTCTATTCTCCCTCTGCACCTCTCTGAATATCCTTTCTCTTTCCCTCTTTTTATCTCCCTCTCCCTCTTTCCTCTTTGTCCTCTTCCCTTTTTTTTTTGCTTGTTCTCTTCTTTTTTCGATCTTTTCTTTCTCTTTTCCTGTTGTCTTTTTTTCCTCCCCTTCGTCATCCTCCCCCCCTGCTTGGTGGTGTGGTGGCCAGGTACAGGGACGGTCCAGGGAATCCTCTCAGACACAACTATGAGGGAACGCTGCGGGACCTGCTGCAATTCTTCAAGCCTCGGCAGCCCAAGAAACTCTACTACCAGCAGGTAGGACAAGTTTGCCAGCTCTGGTCCTTCTGGGTTTTTTGTCTTTAGGTTTTTTTATGCCTAAATTTTTGAAAAAACAGCCACTGCTGTTGGCCTAAGAAAGTTGGCTTTAGAGTTCCAAGTAGCACCTGTAGTTTTTATTTCTCAATGTGTTGTTTTTTGCTCTTTCTCTTGTTGCTCATGATCTCTGTTTCATCCTGTCTTTGTTTATCTTAACACTCCTTAGTTCTGTCTTTGGATGTGTTCATTCTTTTCTTTCTTCATCTTTGTTATTTTTGTCTCACCCTTGAATCTTTCATTAATATTTTCTCTTGAGCATTTTTTTCCTAAAATGTCTTTCGATCATATGATAAAATGAGCTGAAAGCTGATGTATAACAATTTTTCTATAGCTAAAAGCTTTCTATACTTATATATGTATTTTAGCACACAAACAGTTCCATTCTTTCGATGAAGTAAACCTTACTCAAGATGGAGAAACAGTTTATGTCAAACACTGAATCTGTAGATACTCCTGCAGGGAGGTGTGTTCTCCTGCCAGGCCAGCTGCTCATCATGATGTGGCTTAGTTTATAGTAGATGGTCATTGCTGAGCTAGCTAAAGATAAAGCTACCAGGGAAAAAGACAAACTTCCAGGAAAGATGAGCATTGCGTTCATCATCTTCCATCACAGTCTTATCTATATGTGCAGTACAAACATGAGCATTTTTCTCTTTTCTCTCCCTTTCATTTGTCCACAGTTAAAGATGAAGATAACAGACTTTGAGAACAGGAGGAGTTTTAAATCCATATGGCTCAACAGCCAGTTCAGAGAGGAGGTAACACACACAAAACGTTACAGTCTCTCCCGTTTTTTTTTTCTCATGTTTCCTCTAAGTCAAATGTTTTGTGTGATTCCAGCAGAGACATGAAATGTGCTTTGTTGCAGGAGATCACCCTCTACCCTGACAAACATGGCTGTGTGCGGGACCTGTTGGAAGAATGTAAAAAGGCAGTGGAGCTCTCTGAAAAAGGCTCTGAGAAGCTCAGGTATCCACCCTGCAGGAGTGTGTGTGTGTGTGTGTGTGTCATCATTTTGTGACTGAAATATGGCTGGGAAGGTTACTGCAGTAATATAATGCTTGCCAAGGGATTGAGCCTCACAATATCAACCATTTTTTCTCCAGTCATGACCACTGCTCTCCAACATACGGAAAACTTAACGTTCTCATCTGCTCCACTCTGCGCTGCAGTTTTTGTTAATGAAAACTTGTCACTGCTCGCAATGAAAACCTTTCACTGACCAACCATTGTTGAGCTCTGCTGCAGCTATCCTACATTATGCAAACTCACATAATGATGGTGCATGTTATGAAAGTGAGTTTAGGACAAAAAAGTAGGCGAAAAAGTAGTAGTTCATCCCCAAAGAAAACAGTCTTAGCATTAGCACCAGACATTTTGGATGGCATCATAGCAGTGGTAGGCTGCTGGGGAGCAAGGCGAAGAGTGTAACTCACTTTCTCCATGTAGTTTTTAATTACCAGCCTCCACCCTGAAACTCACATCAGTCCAAGGTTCAGCTCACAGTTTGACTTGTAAGTTTTGAACCATGTCATATTCTGATCATTATTTCCCCAGTTTACCTTGGGTCAGGACAAGTTTAGAGAATGTAGTCTGATCAATTTCACCATTTTCAATTTTGTTGAACTGTTTTCAACCTTTTGTTGGTCAAAGTCTAATCTAATCTTAATCATGTGCAAATAATGATTCATGACATTCAGAGCATAATATGTAAGATTGAGAAGGATTTTTTATTTTAAGATTTTACAGAGCAGTTTAAACATGGCCCGACAATAGCAGCCATGTTCCTCCCTCAGGCCCTCGGAAGTGTAACGCATCATCTCATTTTTATAAACGTGCTATCTTTAGCAACACTGGGATGTTCAGGTCTGCCTCCAGTTATTATTTTTGTTCACTAATTTGTATGTTATCCTATGTTTAATGTGATTTTATGCTCTGCAAATCAGTTTGTCTTTGTAAAGCTACTCTGGAGTATTAATCCTTCCTCTCACTGTCGTTCTCCTCCTCTCCCCCCCCTGCAGGCTGTTAGAGATAGTAAGCTATAAAATCATTGGGGTTCACCAGGAGGATGAGCTGCTAGAATGTTTATCTCCGGCTGCCAGCCGCACCTTCAGAATAGAGGTAAGTGTGTATGTGAAGCATTCCCTGTGTGACCCTCTTTTGTTTCTCTTCTGTCTTAGTTTTATTTTTAGTCGGTTTTCCTACTTTAGTCACTCCTCCACTTAGCAAGCCATCAGCCTGACACTGATATATATATTGACACAGTTTGATAAATTTATCTTTGCAACCAGCCACTTTTGCAGCCATCATTTGCTTGAGTTTACTTACTTCAAAATAATATGGTTCAATTATTAAAGATATACTAAACACCAAGCTGAAGCACTGAATGTTTCATGTAGGGATGTTCCTAAAGACCAATTTCCCTGTCGATTAAACAGAAATTTAGATTTAGACTACTCGACTAGTCTAGAAGTAAGAAAACAATTGGCACAGAACAGTCAGAGTTAATCAGGAGTGTAGCTAACATTAGCAGTGCTAACACCAGCAGCCTGTGTCTTTGCAGGTTAACGTCCACATGCCTGTGGTTGTGCATTGCTCCAGTCAAGTGTGCCAGTTTATTCTGAAACAGCCAACATAAAACCTTATTTTCATTTTCTAGGTGAAAATACTGTCAAACTGCACTGGTTTTATGAGATGTCATCTGTCCTACTTTCCACCTTGCCTGTTTACAACATTCAGGCATTAGCGTGGGGAGAAGGGGGGCTGCTGTCGACTGGGCCTGCAGCCCCAGCTAGTGGCGGGAAGCTGCGGAACAACTCAGGCACAACATTTAACCAGCGTTGTACATTAATAAAATGTTAATAATTAGTTTAACTGACTAGTATTTCTGTTGCCGAGATGAGGGTAGCAAGGTTTAATCGTTCAGTCGTCTAATCCGTACATGTGTTGTTTCAAGTCTGTTTATCTTTAACTACACCTAACAGTGATGTCTAGTTGTGTTGACCACACCTTGAGTGGGGTCAACAAAAACATAGTTTGGTTAAATTGCTCTTTAAGGTTGCATGTAAACTTTTACTTTTCCCAGTGACCTTTCTTTAGTGACCTCACTAAATCCCTCCTCTCTTGCTTTTCCTATTTCCTTCCCTCACTCAGGAGATTCCTTTGGACCAGGTGGACTTGGACAAGGACAGTGAAATGCTAATCCCTGTTGCTCACTTCCACAAGGAAGTCTTTGGGACCTTTGGGATCCCCTTCTTGCTCAAGATTAGACAGGTGTGTGTGTGTGTGTGTGTGTGTGTGTTTGTTCACTTGTGTGAAAGATAATTTGCTATTTAGGTTACTTTACTACTTAACATAATGTTTTACTCAATTAACATACTTCATGCTATGTGTTTGATTTCCATCCCTCACCCACAGGGCGAGTCATTTCGGGAGGTGATGAGGAGGATCCAGACCATGCTGGACATCCAGGAGAAGGAATTTGAGAAGGTACAGCATCATGCTGTGCATTTTAAATGTTTCCCGATGAATATTTAACATTTTATATTTTATTTAACTGTTTTATGTTGTTTGTTGTCGTTTTTTTATTAAGAGCTCAGTATTACCAATCAATCAAAAATATTTTTAGTTTTATGCTGTCAGGTAATGTGTGTTTGTGTGTGTTTTTGTTCTCAGTTCAAGTTTGCGATTGTGATGATGGGGCGACATCAGTACATCACTGAAGATGAGTACGAGGTCAACCTGAAGGACTTTGAACCACAGCCAGGTATTCCCTGCTTTTACTGCACCAGGGAGCGCTGCTAATACAACCGCTACTATTCTTACTGTTACTGCACTAATAGTAGTAGCTTTGCGAGTGCAACAGGCTATAACTGAACTCCACAAATGTAACAAAAGCTTGCAAATACATCACAAGGACAGTCCCAGGGGATTGCTCATTTAAACGAGGCCGCTGCGTTGGCACAGCAGAAGGCTCCTAGGGAAATAAATGTTGGCTCCTCAGACCCAAAAAGTTTACTCTCGGCTTTTACCACAATACAGTTTATCGTCATGCAACACAGCACGGCACTGCAGTGGCCAATGAAATATATGCAAGAGCACATTCCTGGCAGATGCTGTTGATATTTTTATAGAAATGGATACTTATTGCAGGATACAGGTTGACGCACAGGACATCTACATGCATTCAACACTTGCATCTGCTTAGAGCTACATTATGTTGTGACATAAACCACTGATTAAATGTTTATATAATACTAATGAATGCTAACTGGGGAAAATAAAGTAAAGTGTTACTGAAGGTGCTTTAAATGAGGTTGCTTTCATTCCTGGAAGATGTGATTCCTTATCAAGGAATTATCTGTGATTACACCAGCCATAGGTGCTCCAGTCATGATGATTCCCGTAGAAGCATAATTTAGAATTCTTAAGCACTGTGCGACACGCTACCCCTGTTCCTTTAGTCATTTAAATCAGTCTGTAGCCCTCAGTTTTACAAAAACTAGTTAACAACTAACACACGTACGAATTCAAAAAGCTTGGACAGAGACAGCTGCTGTTCATTGTGAATGAGACCTGGCTTTGCAGCCCTGCACCCCCCACTGAGTTCAACAGAGTCAAAAAGCGCATGGGTACGCTACAGGCGAAAGTTGTGAAAGGCTCAACTTTATGCAAATATCCTCCAAAGCAGTGCAAGCCACAGCCAGGCAAGAGCCAATTGTTATTCACTTTTCCACTACGAGAAAATAGAGTTAAAGTAGATTGTCACAGTCTCCAGCTGCCCAGTTCTCTACGATGTGTGTTTAAAGAGTTTCATGATCCATAAAGAACAATGATGTGTGGAAACAAATCACAGACACTGTCTGTGGATACTTCAGAAAATAACTGTCCAGTCGGAGTAGAGTATGTAAATTACACACTCAACACAACACACCTACAGATTCCTGAGAGGCCAGATACTGACAACTGCTTGTATCCGATTGTGTGAACGCACCTTTCAGACCAAAAACAGCCCTGCTTTAACAAACATGGCGCTGCATTGGTGCTGATTAAGATATTGATGCAAAGTCAAAGTCCTGCTCAGGAAGACCCGTTTGAGTAACAGAATAATGATTTGAAAAAATAAAAATGTTGCACCGTAGTTTATAATGCTGTAAGACTGGATTTTACAATTGTGGAAATAACTGCTTTAATTTTTCTCAAAATATTAAGGAGGTTAACAGGAGAAATAAGGTGTTCACATCACAGATATACAAAGTGTACCAGGAACGTGTGCTTGTGCTTATTTGACTCACCACCACAGTGTCTTGCCAGATGTCGCTGCTTCTATGAAGAGGCCTGCTTCTAATGAGTGGCTGCTTTTCTCCACAGTTTTAATGTCGTTCTTAACGTGGCCATTATGAGAAAGCTTTGTTTTTTCTGTAACTACTCAAAGGTCATGTGACATATTGGCATCACTTGCGATAAAAATGCTTAAATATTCCTTAGGATTGTGACACCTGAAAATTACATATGCCACTCTGACGTATCCCCTTCCTCGCAGGTAACATGTCCCACCCGCGCCCCTGGCTAGGGTTGGATCATTTCAACAAAGCTCCAAAGAGAGGTCGCTACACCTACCTGGAGAAAGCAATCAAGATCCACAACTAAAGCAGCCCGCCCTTCCTCTTTGTCCTCCTCCTCTTCCTCCTCCTCTTCCTCCTCCTGCTCCGCCTTCCTCCCTACCTACTTTAACACACCATAACCACAGACTGTAACCAACCGTGTGTGTGTGTTTGTGTGTGTGAGAGACTGTGGGGGCGTGCGTGCGTGCTTGTATGTGTGTGTGTGTGTGTGTGTGTGTGTGTGTGTGTGTGTGTGTGTGTGTGTTCATCACTTTTAACACCCTGCCTGGACACCTCTACAGCTCTACACCGGCACTATGTCTTCAGCGATACGGATCTTGCTGCAGCTGACGGATTATTCTTCAACCACAAAATAAACTGCACCAACCACCTCCTGACTGTTTATTTTGTTGTTTATTTTATTTTATTTTTTTAATTGTCTCCCTCTACGTTTGAGGCTGTTCGGTTGTTTTTCTTCTGGCTTCTCTACCTGTTGACTGCCTGTTTTTTGTTGCCTGTCTGGAAGTGGGAGAAATTAAATTGGATTTTAATATAAAACAAGCGGAGAGGAGAGGACATGGGACACAGTATAAATATAAGTGTGTATATATATGTATGTGTATATATACATATATACATATGTGTGTGTGTGTGTGTATATATTTATACATATATATATATATATATATATATATATGAACTTCTAGACTTATTTTTTTTTTTTTTTTTTTTTTTTTCGTCTCCCACCTCACCAGCTTCTTTTTCCTTCAGATTATTTTGGGGGTTGTTTTTAAATAAAGAGTTGTTTGAAGAGACATCATGCTGCTGTGTGGAGAGTTTGATGGAAGGTTGTTTGCGAGGACTAACTGACAGGAAAAAAAGAGGGAGGGGGCAGATGGTCGTTTTGCAGAAGAATCTTTTGAAATAATGGCTGCGATGTGGTGTCCATCCTGCGGCTCACTAGTTGCCCTGATGTGGTTCTTTACATTTCTTGCTCCCATCTTTTAGTGCTACAAAAAGAAGTATTTCCAAGTTTACACACAGTTCTTTCTCACTTAGTTTGGTTGGAGGAAAAATGAATTAATTTTTTTTTTGTCTCTTTCTGCAGATCTTGTATAATAAAATAAAAATCCACAGCATCTGTTTAAAAATAAACGGGGAAAAATAAGGAGGAAATTTGTCTGTATTTCATCTTGCACGTTGGCACTTAAATGTCAGAGGTTTCTCAGGACTGGCAAATGTACATTTTGGTTGTGGTTTTGACTTGTTCAGTGACTTTAAAATGAACACACACGCACAGACATTACCCCCTTGACCTTCTCTTTTCTTTTAAATTGTTTTTGGGGGGTCATAATGTCTTTCTCAGTCATTCCTCCTCTAAACATAAACACACACGCGAGCTTCGTCGTCTCCCTCCCATCTTCTCTCTTGGTTGAAACTGTCGCCTCCATGTGGTTGGGAGCAGTAACTGCGCTGTGCTTGGTAGGGAGCTGCAGACACTTAGAGCCCACAGGTTTGAGGATTGTGTAGAGACAAAACCAGCATTGTAAGAAACACTTAAAGCCCTATGAATTTATTTTTCTTTCTTTCTTTTTTTTTTTGTTTGTTTCTTTTTAAAGCACAGATGGAATGCTCCCCTAATAGCGTATAGCTGGCTCTGTAAAGACAACATTTAAGAATTGTATATTTAAAAATATGAACGTGTAAAATTTAAGAGAAACACACGCCTTTGTTGTTGGGTACAGAAGGAGCCAGGTGTTCATATTTCTTGTGTGTAGGTTTTTTTTTTCTTTATTTTGCGTTCCTGATGTACCATTGACGATTTTTTTCTGTTACATTTGGATTTTTTTTTTTCTTTTCAAAACTAACTGCATTGGTTTTGTCTTGTTAAAAAGTGCAGTACAAAGATGACCTGCAGAATCACACCTTAATTTGATCTTTTCCAGTTTAAAATCCTCAGTGTAGCAGCAGTGTACGACAACTATTCCTGTATATTGCCTTTTTGCTGGAAAATGTATGTTGAATAAAATTTTCTATAAAAACAAAAACATTACTCTGCTGCTTGTCCATATCAGTGTTGGACTGGGACGAAACACTGTTAAAGGAATAATTTGACATTTTGGGAAACACTGAAGTTTTTTGGTGGAGATTTGGATGATAAGATTGATACCACTCTCGTGTGTACTGCATATTCAAGGTTACAGCTAGCAACCGCTTAGCTTAGCATAAACACTGGAAAAGGGTAAACTGCTAGCCTGACACTGTCCAAAGGTAACAAATTCAGCTCATGAGCACCTCTGAAGCTCAGGGTTATGGGGAGTCTCATCTGGTTGCCTGACAACTGCTCAGAGCCAAGATATGGACCAGTTGTGTGTGCTGTGCTAAGCTAAGCAGTTGCTAGCAGTAACCATGTATTTAACTGGCAAACAAGATTGTGACATCGATCTTATTGTCTAACTCAACAAAATAGCTAATAAGCATCATTCCCAAAATGTGGAATTATTTAACGTTTAAAGTTGCCTTTGACTTGGAGATGACTGAGAATTTTCAGAGACATCTAAAACTCGCCTACAGCCCGTTAATGTTTTCATAAACTACAGAGCCATACAGTACGTTGGAGGATCCTAAGACACATTCACAGGCTCAGGTCCAGATACAAGCTGACAGTGATGTTTCACTCAGTGATCGTTCGCGGAAGAGTGCACATTGTTGTTGCCTGTCTGTTAAAGGAAACAAGATAAAATGTCTGGCCCAACATATGCCTGAGAACTTGGCCCGATTCTGGCCCATGTACTTACACACCTGGGCTGATTCCAGATGTTACTCTTCAGTGTTGGCTGAAAGCTTGGGGATTTTCTGTGTGTGCACCAGAACTGGCTTGGATATGGAAATGGCAAATGACAGTCATGCTGTATGAGGGCCGAACTTGGGCCAAGGAACCAGGCATGTTTTGAGCCAGAGGAAACACTATGTGGCCCAAGTATTGGCCAGCTATATGCTATATGCTATATGCTATATGCTGTACATGCTGTTTCACACATGACCAGTCAGACCTACCAACACTACAGCTACTAGCATGGCTAATAACTTAATGCAGCACATTTACATCACTGGCATTGTTGGCTACTTTGCTATGTATGCAAAGCATTTGCAGAAACATCTGAGACTGAAAATTCATGCCCAATGGAAACAGCTGCTGACAAAACAATCTCACACAAAGTCCATTTAGTAGCTGTTCTGGACCCTAGGCGATACGGTTTGCTCAGGTGTCGAGTAAAAGCTGATGTTCAAAGTTAAATTTTTTTGCAAGCATGTTTAAAAAGAGGAAGATTGTGTGACCAACAGCTGGGCTGGTTGGCCCTGAACTCTGACCTCTCTAAAGGAGGGCAAGAAAAAAGAAGAAAAAAACAAGCACAGCAGAGTACCATGTATGGTCTACATAGTCTACTTTTATAAGAATAATAATATTATAAAATAGTTAATAGTACATAACAGAAGTCCAAGCATACTCAGTTTCATCCAGGGGACAATGTGAGCAGAGATGAAGAGGATTCAAAGCTCACAACAATATTTCGCCTGCTTTCTATTACACATCTATTTTGTATCTTGAAGCAGAAAGATGTTTTTTTCAAGAAGTTGTAAAAGAAAGAGCAAACAAGACAAAAACATATTTCTCTGGGATGACCAAAAAGGGATTTTAAATATTCAAACTATGAATAGAATGACCATATTTTATTCGTTATATAATATATTATTTATTAACATTATTACTATTATTCAAAATGTCTTGATCAGTGACTCGGTGAACACATCATATCAAAGAACAGTAATGCTTCAATTTTGCATTGTCCTTGCCACTGTAACCAAAACACATGGACAAATCCTCGTTGGGAGGTAAAGATTCAAATGATCCAAGCAAAAGTCAAAATCATATTTACAGCTGCTGTTGTACATGATATAAGCTTTTCTTTGAACTTCATGCTTACTAAGATTGCCCTTCATCCCTTCATATAAGAATTATAAGAGTTTATTATGGCTGACAACATATAAATATAACACAAATGAACTACAGAGTGTGTTTTTACAGAGTGAAATTTTTGATTAAAAACTTGTAACAAAACAATATCAACACAAATTTATTGTGCAATAACTGCAGATGAGAAAATATGCTAATATTTGCTCTCTGCTCTGGTCTAATGTATTGCATTGGCTTGTTTTATGTTGCTGTTAATTATTCAAAAGTTGTGATAATACCTTCATTTCGAATGAAGTAGGAAATGTGAAAAATATAAAACGGCTAACAAAAAAGTGCATGGGGTGTGTTTGATTTACTCTCACCAGAGATTTAAACTGTGACAACACAATCACTCCTCGTCTATTTGCTAAAAATATGATATAATGTGGAAGTCATTCATGTTTTATTTTACCTCGGCTAATGCTAAAAGCTCATCCCTAGAAATAAGCTACGTTTGAACTGTGACCTTTGTCTGCCACTGCTTGTTTTTTACCAGGTAACCCAAACACAGATAAAGGTAACAGGATGTTATTTCTTATTTCTTTGGGTCCATTTCTGCCCTCATGGTTGTCATTTACAGCATTTTTTCTTCTCAACGTGCAGCACTCTGTGGCAGCGTGGGCATGTGTGGTACGCGTCCTTGAAGTTTTTCAGGAAAAATGGAATCAGGCAGCAGCACAGGACTAACCTGCAACACACACACACACACACACACACACACACAGTTAGTGTTAGTGTCATGCAGCTATATGCCTTAATTAGCTTTAGGTTTTTTTTTTATCCTGCATTTGTAGTTTTGATCATTTTCTTTAGATACATTTTTTTTTACATAAAAATATTTATGTAAAAAAAAAAATCAGCTGCTCACTGTTTTGAAAAGGTTTGTTGCTAAAGGTCATTACAGCCCCTGAATGAGCGAACTGTTGTGCCCCAGGCAGCAGCTTTGCGTCTGCTAGATAAACCTGAGAGCTGCAATAGTTTCACCTGATCCTGGATGCCAAATAATAAATATGAATGAGAGCAGATGATGTTGGGGCCTGATGCCAGCATAATCTGACTGTTTCTGTTTCTCGGGGGCCTCAAGTAAGTCAGTGTGGCGATGCCAATAGGACAAACTATTACATGCGAACCACACACTCACCCACAGCAGATAAAGAGTAAACACATCAGCCAGGCGTATGTCCCTGCTTTGTAGTCGACATTGGTCATGACCTGCTGCTGGCAGGAGGTGCAGGTCGTCATGCCTGGATTTCGCCCCAGCGACGTGTCATAGCTCACAAACTTTCTTCTGCCATCTCCGGAGTCACCTGAACCGAGGCCGGCACCGACGCCAGCGCCGAGGCCAGCGCTGAGGCCGCCTCCTCCACTTGTGTACACTGATGGAGGGAGAGAGCAGGGGAGAGAGGAAAGTGAATCAACAATGTGAACAATGTGCTAGAATACATTGTATTTAAGGTTTTTTAATATCATCATTTACCTGGGGTCTCCTGTGTGCCCGGGTTGAAAGGCGTGTGCACGTGGTAAACCTTCACTCCATCGCCCTGACCTTCTACTGGGCCAGAAGAAGAGACACGAAGGAGAAAAAAGAGTAAGGGAGGAGAGACAGAAACAAGTAAAGACACAAACCAATTGGATGCCAACGATGAAGATGACGTGTGTGTGCATGTGTGTGAGTTTGGGCTCACCTGGTACAATGTAGGGAGGGGGTTCTCTTCTTCCATCTGCACTCATTGTGCTGCAGAGACAGAAAAGGATTGTTATGATTGGTGTTATTCATTAGCAGTAAAGACAAAAAAACATGAATACCCTATGGGACGTGTCTAATATCTTTCTTGGCACTTTAACAACAGTTTCCCATCCCCTCTCCACCTCCAACACATTTGATGATACTTATTGACACTAGATGGAGCTAACAACGTTCCGCCAGGCTCTGATGGAAACGCCTGTCATTCCTTCCTGACGCATACTTAGCCCAAAGTGATGGATTAGTTGTCAGCCAAGGGTATATACAGTATACTGCTTTGTGTGGATGTTTCTTGTCATCCACACCCTTGGGGGAAAGGTGTGGGTGTGTGACTCCGTCTGGAGTGTGATGGCTGGCATGTTTCAGGTGTGGTCGTTAGCCTCTTTGTTCACACCGAAATACTTGCGAGACTTAACACTTGCTGAAAGGACGCAAGGATTTATTTGTTTTATTTGTGATATTTAAATTGGAGGTTTACCAGAGAAGTCATCATACTTCAATATACAACTCGACCCCTCTAGACTTCTACTTGTCATTTATCTATTTTGGTCATTCTTCATCAGTAATCACCCACCACAATATTTAACTCCTCTGGTCAATATGGCTGCAATGTTACTCATAAAACTGCTTATATTTACAGCTGACTGTAAAAGAAAACACATATACTGTGTATATTTCAAGCAGCAGTAGTAGGAAATGTTGGGTTTGTATTAGTGGTAACTTAATACAGCTCTGGTACGACATTAGGAGACAGTAAACAGTGAGGTTGATATCAATGAGATGACAGTTAAAAAATATGTACTGTGTGCTGGATTACATATTGTTTCCTGTCAGTCTTCTGAGCGTTTGAATGGCAGACTCCGCCAATAATGATGAAAACATATAGAAAGCTATTGCTGGAAAAAAAACAAAAAACAAAAATACTATCAAAAATGTATATTTTTATTTACATTTATTCTTATATTTGCATGTGCACAGAAAAGTCTACTTTGCATTTGTGTATGTTATTGTGTATAGTATTTCTAATTTATCTTATTTATTCTAGATTCTGCTTCTATTCACTTTCAATTTCTTTATTACATTTTCCCCCCGTGTGCTGCTTTTCTTTTGTGCTGCTGTGTCAATTTGAATTTCCTCTATGTGGGGGGGTAATCTTATCTTAAAAACAGGGGTTTCATTTCATGGAAGTCTTAAGGTTTAAAACTTTAACACTGACTCTTACAAAATGGCTTCACAATAATGTTAACCCCTCGGTCTGTAAATGAAGGATTGAATGTCTGTGGCACTGCGATTGCTCTAAAAATCTCTCAAAATGGGACGTGGCCTCATTAAAACATAATTAGTACTCTTTTCATGTGACACCAGTCTGAGCTACAAATGACCAAACACTGTCTCATTACGACTTTCAAATGTTCCATCCATTTCTTTGGATGGATTCATACAGTTTTCTGATGTCTGTGTCGAATAAGGAAAATGTAATTCATTGCATGCAGTAACTAGTGTGTAAACTGCTCACATATTAACAGATCAGTAACTTCACACTGTAACGTTGGCAGTTCCTCTGACAGAACAGGTTTAGTTCAGCCTTTGTCATGACCAAACAGCTGCTCTGCTGAACTCTCACTGTTGTCCGCCTGGTTTTCAGGCCGACTGGAAAACTGAAATCATTCGACCAGATAAACGGATGATCCCATACTGGAAAAACCGCAGCTTAAAGAGACACATGACTCTACCTCTCTCCTGTTCTCTCTTCTATTTTTGTCTCCCTTTTCATACAACCAAACACAACAACACACATTAGCACGAGTAAGCATTCGTTTTCTCTCTCTCACGCACACTCATGCACACACACAGTCGTGTTTCCATCACTTCAGGGGACATTACTTTGACTTACACTAATTCCCTCGAGACTTATGACCTTAAACCAAGTCTTCAGCCCAGAATATAATGATTAATGTTATGGGGACTTGCTTTTTGTCCTAAAATGGGAAGTCCCCTCAATGTATGTGAACAGATTTCTGTCCCCACATGTACACACACACATGAAATGACACACAGTACACACACTAACTTGACTATCATGTAACATCCTCTCTGCATCGCAGTTTCTCAATCTGACTTCTTTTGCTTTTCTTTTCACACGCAGACACACACCCACACCCACACACACACACACACACGCACACACACACACACACACACACACACACACACACACACACACACACACACACACACACACACACACACACACACACTTTCTCCGGACCATTCGTTACATGCACTGAGGTGTAGCCATAGTTTGTCATTTGTCTTCGCAGTTTGGATTGGCAGTAGATGACAGACTACTTTGTCATTATCTCACACACAGATACACACACACACACACACACACACACACACACACACACACACACACACACGCACAGAGGGCTTGTATACACCCATATGTTGGTGCAGGAATGCGACCGAGCTGCATGCTTCTCAGTGTGACAGAAACTGAGGGTGTGTCACCAAACCTGCTGATGATGAACTCACACACTGCAGGCTAAACTGCTGCCTCACACAAACCACTGAAATCTGTCAAGTTTGGTTATTTAAGGGAAAAAAAACCCTGACATCATGTGGTGTAATTGACAGTTTTCATATAAAAAATAGTGTCAAAAAATTGGTAAAATACTTCACTCCAAAAACTGTCCAAAAAATCCCAAAAGGGCATTCATGTACATTTAAATGTTTTCCCAAAATGTGTCAGTTTTGCTGTCTGGTAAATGAAGAAATGGTTTCTGTGTTTCTCCACAGCGTCAACATTTTACAGTTCATTTCTTCCAGACTGATTCTTGGCAGCAACCAGTTTGCCTGATTTGACAAAGAGCTACAGTAAAAGCCGACTGACAGGGTAGAAGAGCAACTGGTCACTCTTACACTCTCTTACTCCCACTGCACCAGAAACTGCTGCTGTTGGAAAGATTCAGTTCAGTTTTAGTAAATTTCAATCAGTGAGAAAATGGTGCTTGGAGAAGCACTGCAATGTCGCTATAGAAGCCATGGTGCGTTCAAGAGATCTTGATAAAAGAGGAATTGATTTTGAAAGATGGAGGCAAAGACAGATCAATAAGTCCAATACCCAATTGTTCCTATGCTGACGTGTCTGTCATCAGACAGGACGTAATGCTGCTGATGGAGGCTGCAACTGGGTGCAGCTTCCGGAAAATTCGACTGCCACATTACAGAAATACTTTAAAAGGCCAATGGGGAAAAGTTAGAGGCTACAGATCAAACATAACGCCCTCTATAAGGGAAGACTGAGGCTAGTGACCTCAGCTCAGTCAGCACTAGCTGTCTCTGAGGCGTTATTAGTGAAGCAGGTGCCTGGGTGTGGCTTCATGGAGGAAGAAATGAATGAGACTGATTGAAAAAATCTGGACACTGGCAGCCACTTTTGGTCAGTTTCCAAGGGAAATGCTTCAGCTGTAATTGAAGAGTAGATCGGCCACAAACTTGCTCTTTCTGATGCAGAGCAGGCTGATTTAACACCATGAGACACATCTGAGTCATGTGTGTCACCTTATTGTAGTCTATATAAACATCTGTGCAAACCTGACTCTCTGAGTCTATGTGAGAGAGAGTGGGAAGGAAGAATGTATTTTAATGACAAAGAAAGGGGTAGTTTAGATGTGGAAATTACCCAATTAACCGCTTATCGCTTCATGATCGTTAGTCTCACCTCAATTCTCAATCAGCCAAAACACAGGCTCACCCCACAGGCTGTATATTTGTTTCACATAAAAAGAAATTTGATCCAAACATGTATTTTAGAGGAAATTAAAAGACTTCTGCCAGAAGCTTTAAAAAGTCAGACACAAAAATGGAAAAAAGGACAAAAAAACAAATAATTTTGTCCTCTGCTGGAACAACTACTCTTAGCACTAAATTTGCTAACAATACTGCTGCTACTATCTGTGACTGCCATCAAGAGAGAGACCAGCAAAGGGACATGTGAAAGTAAAATTGCATTAGAACAACAACCATACATATCCAGAGAAACATTAGATCAAGTCCATTAACATCCAAAATATCTCTCTTTTACTAATTTGTGGTTAGAGCAAAGTGGCTTTTGAAATGAGTTTACAACTGACCGACCCATTCCGAAATACTCTCTGACTAAATACTCTCTGACTAAACTTTCTTTATCATTTCTTCAGTTTTTTGACTGCCTGTTAATCTATAGAAATCAGATGTGTTCACACATACACACATACATGTACCAGGAGCTCAATCCCCACACAGTTAGGAGCAGTCAGTTCAGGTGAATGACAATTTCTCTCCAAACAGAAAAACTCAACGTCACACAACAAGAGCTGGGCTATTATCACAGCTGCATGCACCCTGGGCAACACCCATGGCTGTACATATTGTTCAAAACTTCAAATACCAAATACACAAAAAAAGACAAATAGAAAGATTATGAAATAGGGGGTGAACATGAACAATTTCTTCCTGTCTGAAATGTTCCTCCAGGCTGAGCTGGAGCCTATAAAACCTGTTGTGTCTGTCATCATGATCCAGCAGTAAAGAGATAACAGATTTAGGTCACAATAAATTCATTAACAGGATTCTCTCTTTGAGAAACAAAATACTGTACATTGCACTTGGGCTGCGTTTTTCTTTTATTATATCTACTTTTGTATAATTATCCAATCACCTTTGCAGCCTGAGCATTTAACTTTCTTTTGATTTCCTTTGTGCTGAATAACTTTAACAAACTAACATTAAAATTGGCCAAAACGTACTCTGTCATTTTTCTTTTTCTGTCATCAAACCCATTTTTTGTGTAAGATAGTTACAAGTTAAATCATCTCTGCCATCGTATGGGCACAAATGACAAAGCTGTTATATCTTCACCTTTCAATCATTTCTTACAAACCTGAGAAACACTAAACACTATAAACCCTATATTCACTACTGCAGTATAAAATCCAGTCCTCTCTCCGTACACATATTCATTTCTTACCTTGGCCAGGTGTTGCTGTCACTATGCTGAGATGTGTGTTTGATCCTGCTGATGTAGAGTCCAGATAGGTTGTAGCTGAGATATCCACCTGTCACACCTGTACCTCTACAAGCCTTTCCCTGGACACACCCACATCCCCACCCTCACCGTCAATCACGTAAATATACAGCAAGGGTGAGTCACTCTGTGGTTTAGGTGTAACTTCCAAATACTGTTATGCTCTTCTTTTTCATTTGTCTATTGTTTCTTGAAAATAATCGAGGGAGTGTGTGTATGTGTGACTTGAAGCATAGTTTTTTTTTGTCCTCAGATGGGACTGGAAGGCCATGAACGAAGTCTGGGCAACATCAGTTTACACACATTAACACACATTCCCAAAATATGACAAGAATTCAGGGCATTTCTCATGGATGTTTTTCATATCTGCACAGAGGAGCCGCCAAAGAACAAAGCATTAAAAACTCGCCCACTCAAACCAATGACATTTGTCAAATGAAGCAACTCACAAACACATATAAGGCTCTGCCCTGAGAGGCTGTGTTAAAGGAAGATTTTTGAGCTGTTCTGCATGATTTTGTGTGGGATTATGTCACTATGAATGCTGTACGTTTGTAAAGAGTGAAGTCTACGGTAACCAGCTAGCTAGCAAACAGCTAACAGCTCCGTCCAAAGAAAACAAAATCTGCCTATTAACACTTGTGAAGCTCACAAGTAAATTAAGTTGGTTTAATAACACCAAGGTGTAGAATGACCAATTTGGTATGATATCTGATTGACGGCCCTATTTACAGACAGAGTGGTATCAATCCTGATCAAGGTCAACTGTCCACCAGAAAGAAAATAAGTGTGATGCTAAAAATGTCAAACTATTCCTGGAAGGGTGGTGCTGCAAACAGACATTAAAACCTGGATACATTCACCCAAAGAAAATCAAAGCAACATTTGATTTTTTGCCAGTAATAAACATTAGGCTACTAGGAGTTGGTGATAGATGCAACGTTGAGAAGCCTGGCTATCCAAACTGCAGACAATGCAGTGACTGATGCCAAATTTGATGCTTTTATGTCTCTTGGCTCTATTTTGCCCACATAAACATGGCACATTTAATTTTATTTACAACCCTTTTTATCATGTTAGCATCAAATTTCATCTAAAAGATGTCTGTGAAGGTCTGCATTTTCTTTCACTCAGCTGGGAGCAGGCCAGTTCAACCACATTTTTCTACTGCTGGTCACTGGGGGTTGATTGCTTTGCCTAACCACGCCTTATACATTTGTTGAGGGAAGCTTGAAAAAAATGTGTAGGGATTTGAATCAATGACCTTCCAACCTGAAGCGCATTTCTAAAAGGCCATTCATGCCAACACTGCAGACTTTTTAACATTACAGACTAATGTTGCACAAGAAAACATTAAAAACCATAAAGTTTTCTGTAAAAAAGATACCAACGTTTCCAAATGTTGGAAGTGTGCATCCAAGAGAACAACAATGAACAACAATCTCATAATGTAGAAGGAGATGAGACATTTTGATTCCTGATCCCTTTAAAATGGGAATGAATGAGTCTCTCTCAATGTATCTTGGTGGTGAATGTAAAAGATTACAGTTTCACCTCAGGGTATCTCATCATTATGAAGGATCTACAGTAAGGGTGTGTTCGAGATGGTGGGGTGTTGCCTCTGAACATTATGTCAGCTGAGTTGGGTGAGGTGGTAGTGTGTGTGTGTGTGTGTGTGTGTGTGTGTGTGTGTGTGTGTTTCGATGGGCCGGATGAACAACATTCCAGAGGATAAACCAATCCAGTTTTCATCTGGGCATGTTTGAGTTATGTATGGTATAAATTGGGATTGCAAGGCAGGGGATAATCCTGTTGTTGATACTAACGGAAATTCTTATTAATCCAATTTTCATACCCACTTACAGAGTACACAATTTATAATGATATTGAGCTTTAATCAGTGTACAGACACTTTGGAAACCAGAGGAACAAGTAATGGAATAATTATAAAGTAGTAAAGTTCTGTATGGACAAAATAGAAAAATCTTCCAAAAAATCCCTATTGGTAAAAAATGAATAACTAAAATAAATAAAAAATAAGAAACAGGTTTATTTGTCATTATCATTATCTATTTATTTTGTCTTTTGTTGTAAGCAGAAAGAACAGTTCAGTTCAGACAGATTAACGTGAATTACTTGACATTCACCTCTTTATTTTTTCAAAAGAACCGCTGAGCTATTCTTTTTTAGTAGAACCTCCTCCTACCCATCCATCCCCAATCACTTATTACTGTACACTACTACAGAACCACAGACAGAGACTACTTTTAAAAGCCAAGAAAAAAACAATTTAGCAATGTGTCATAAAGCAGGACCACTATAAACAGATTGGTCTACAAATATAACTCTTCCACTGGCTTCATTACAGTTGTTAGGTAAAAGATGTACTATGATGTCAGTTCACATGCAAGGTGCCCCTGTAAAACACAGTTCTTCTCCTTCTTCTGATGATTTTTGGTGGTTGGCAAACAACTTTTTGGTGCATTACTTCAACTTTCTGCTTCGACTCATGAACATGACTAAATAAGAGTTTGTATTTTTTGTAGTTCTCGCTGTTGCCTAAAGTTTTATATACTGCCTTGATATTGATGCTGAACTACTGTCGATATAAAATCAAAGATGTCCTATGCCAAGAGCATCAGTTAAACTGCAGACATTTCTAAGACATCCTATTTGAAACAATGATGTAATTTGTCTTACTTAAAAGGCATAGTTGAGCATCATCTGCATAACATTATAGATCAATACAACATCTGTGCACTGAGTGTTGACTTGGTCCTAGGATTGAGCCTTGTGGTACACCTTGTTATTTAAGACGTAGAGAAAACACAAGTATATGTTTTTTTTATTAGTATATCACAAACATAATGTCATGAAAAAGGGCGAACTCCAGAAGTCAAAAACTGGAAAATAGATGAAATTAGATACACAAGTATTTTTATTTATTTCATCCGACAACAACAACCCTCCACCCCTTCCTCCTTAAACCAGAAGAAGGATCAATTAATTAATTAAAATGATCAATTGAGGCTGAATCCCAGAGCAGTCAAACATATTCTTGCCATCAGTGTATATCAAGTGTGAAGTGAATGTGTGAAGACACACTCATCAGTATAACAGATATCAATATTAAAATTTCATGCTGTCTGTCTTGACAGTGACAAAACACTTTGGTACTAGAGAGAAAAAAAACACCCAGTGAACGCAGCAGCAGATGGTGAGAAAGGTGGGAGGGGTGAAGGAAGAGTGAAGCAGGAAGGAGGTGGGTACAATCAGAAACAAAAATAGATTGGATAAAAGCTGTGAGACGCTGTCTGTGTGTTCATCCACTGACGCCTCTCTTTCTATCACTATTGTGTCTGTCTTTCTTCTTATCCATCTGATCATCTGTTTATATATAAGCAATATATGACAATATGTCTACAATGTATTTATTAATAACCACATGTATCTTGTTTTAATTCAATGTTCTTTTTAAGGAATTATTTATTTTTAGGAGTTTTAAGTGAATCAGACACACATTTCAGAGTTAAATATGTTTTCATTTTTTAAGTGGAGAGGAGTTGATGTTTCTGATGAGGTGTTTCATAAGACACAAAAGATACTGACACGGAATTAAAAGAATTAAAAAAACAAAAAACAAAAAGAACAAACAGTACTGTCTCACTTGTGTTTATGAATTTTCCTAAAACAGGTAACAACAACTTCCAACAATATACAGTACAACAATATTCTGGTATATAATCGATCAATATTTCAGGTGACACAAATGACTCAACTACACTAAGCATTAAACAGAAGCGCACACAGACCAATCATCTGCAGATGCATATCTGCCATAGCAACATGTATCTTTTAGCAGTGTGTGTGTGTGTGTGTGTGTGTGTGTGTGTGTGTGTGTGTGTGTGTGTGTGTGTGTGTGTGTGCGTTGGCCACACCTTAATAAAGCAGTTCATTGGTGACAGGGTGGGACAAAGGCTTTAATACAGCATTAGTGCAGGAATCTTTAGGTTGTGCTTATTAACAAGTGTGTGTGTGTGTGTGTATGTGTGTGTGTGTATGTGTGTGTGTGTATGTGTGTGTGTGTATGTGTGTGTGTGTATGTGTGTGTGTGTATGTGTGTGTGTGTATGTGTGTGTGTGTATGTGTGTGTGTGATTAATGGCTTCCTGACATTAAGCACAGCTTCAACAGAGTGCCCAAATCTTTGCATTAGCTTTGGTCCAACATCATACAGTATTATATGATAGGATATATGATATATATGATTTCTTTCATTGGTGTTTATAAAAAGCTGAAACTTGATACTGTGGTTTTTAAGGTAAATGGTATCTACTGCTGTATTTGGCAGTAGTATAAAATCTATACACATTATCATTTAATTAAACATAAGAGACCAATCAATCACAACCACAAGGCTTTGAGTTGACCCTGAATATCATGGCAAAATATCTGACATTTACTGTTTAGGTATCAGCTTAGTGAAGCGGTATTTACAACTCAACCAATAGACCACTGAGAAATATACCAACAAACAACACAATGGGGTCAGAAATGTACAGTCACATCACTTTAGCAATTGTTTCATATTTTTAAAAAGGTTTTCTGTACTTGTTCATAAGCACAACCTAAAGATTCCTGCACTAATGCTGTATTAAAGCTTTTGTCCCACTGAACTGCTTTATTAAGGTGTGGCTAACAACGCACACACACACAACCACACACACACACACACACACACACAACCACACACACACACACACACACACACACACACAAACACACCGAAACCTGCAGCGTGTCGTCCCTTCTTCCGTCCATGTCAATCAAACACTGTACAGACCCAGACTACACAGATTTACATATGACTACAAACATGCAGATAATTATCTCTGTAATATGATAGGTATGTCCCTTCAAACTCTCTAATGTATTATAATATCTACTGACAGTGGACGGCCAGAATAACAGGAAGACATTCCTAGTTCCATTGGGTTACTATAGACAACTTGGAGATTGGGGAGGTACTGGGCAGTGATGTACATCATTGGGTGAGTCAGACTCAAACCTATGACACAGAGGACACTGTGGCATGTGACCAGGCCTGCTGAGCCAAACAATACTTTCCGTTGTCTTGTTTTAGCTGCACAGAGGATGATGGACCTGTTTTTTTTTTAGAGAGTTGACAACCTGTTCACATGGTTAAACTTTTCTAAAATCTATGTACAAGTTTATTTGCATTCTAAACTTTATGTATATTTAGATTTTGTAGCTGAAGTCTTTACATGTTAACCAATGTAACATATATTGTATAAATGAAGAAATGCCTACCCTCCATAACTGACGACTGTAACATAACAAAATAATGGTCCAACCTGCAACAAAATCAGCACCACCTACAAAGCTGGTGTTACTGCTCACTACTGTGCCATGTGTGCGCCACACCTCTCAGAGATCACCCGTCAGTCAACGGCGCAGCAGCGCTATGTCTTCTTCTTTACCACATATTCTGTTGAAGATGGTTCGTGCAGGTGATACTCTGTCATGCTCATAAATAAAAATTAATTGCTGCTGCTGCTGAAAACACAGAACATGCGACTTTGTGTGAACTGGATCATATTTTACACGGAGACCGTCTGTGGCTACAAAGTTAGCATTCAAATTCAGTCTGTTAAATGTCGCAGTGGGAATACAAGATGGACCAAAATACCATAAAGAGCATGTAGACATGACAAAAGAGTATGTAAGTGAGACCACACATGGTGTTCTGATGTATTACTGTGAAAATAATGGCAAAGTGATGCAAAGTGGAGCAATGAGTCCACCATTTTTTTATAAACAGACATATCAGAGTTCATGTGTTTTCACCATACCCACTTACCAGTGAACTAAGGCTGTGTTTAAACTTGATCTTGTTAATACTTTAAAACACTGTTACATTAGTTTCACTAGTGTGTCACCTGTAACATACTCTGAAGCACAGTTGTTGCTGCCATGTTTGTGTGTGTTAAAGCAGCAAAGGTAAATGATCTCACCATAGGCTGGATAAGTATTATTTAATATTATACTGATTAAATGTTATTATTATTGTGTTGGAATGTATGAAAGGAAACTTGTACATTTACAAATAACAATCTTATTGTTGTAACATGTTTATTATTTAGATGTAAAAACAGTGACCTGTGTCTTGACATAATGGTGATTGATTTTAGTCTGTTGAACTCAGCCTTGGTGATCTTTGACCTACAGTGGTCAGTCTGTGCTCAGCTATTATTGTAGTAGTTACATGTTAATTTGAACATATCTCTTTACAATAGCCTGTCTTTCGAGCCACATCATGTGAACGACTCATTTTTGACCAAAGGGATCTATGAGCTTCAGCGGGACTGTGCAGTGGATTGACTCCGTCTGATGGTGAATGTACGGCCTGTCCTGAAATAGTTCTCTATTTCCTCCAGTGAGCGGCCGCGAGTCTCTGGGATGCACACGGCATTGAACAGCAGGCAGACGACACACACCACTGTGAAACACAGGTACGGCACGTACAGGCCGTAATTGTCCACAAGGTGTGTGAAGGCATGGGTGAGCATGAAGGCTGTCAACCAGCTGACAGTAACACACAGACCTGAAGCCACGCCCCTGGCAACCAGCGGCAACACCTCTGACATCAGCAGCCATGTGATTGGGCCCCATCCCATGGCGTATCCTAGGAGACATCCAACATTATGATGACAAAGCAAACAGCTCATATAAAAGAAGATGATATGATAGCACAATAATGGCACCAAAAAAAGGAAGCTACTCCGTTAGCTCTGATTTTGGAGAGATGACACTTGAATCTAAGTTGCACTACATAACAATACTGTGATGTTTGAAAAGTTTTCCAAATGAAGTAAGGCATGAGACCATAAATGAAACCAATTTAACAACTGAAAACACAGGGTTTCATGAGTACGAGCAGATGTTGATGTGAAATATACAGTGGTTAATCACGCTTCGAGAGCTAAGTATAACAAAATGTCCTAAGGACATAACAGGTCTTAACTTGTTGGAACGAGACAAAAGGTCAATTACTGCAAAAAGCACATGCTTCATTAAATACAGGGACACATGCCTGGCAGGATATCAAATCTCCACCCAATGAACAAGCTAACTGTGTATCTATATTTATTTTTAAGTGCTATTTTACTTGTATCTGTGTGGTGTGAACTGAACTGAACCAAAAACAAGAGTCTACAGCCAGGCTAGCAGTTCTTTGAAGGTGTGCTTAGGCTCACTGGTGCTTTGAGCTAAGTGCTAACATCCGAATGCCAACATGCCCCCAATGATAATGCTAACATGCTGATGTTTAGGTTAACCGAGGTAAGTTTAGTGCGCTAACATGCTAACATTTGGTGATTAGCAATAAAAATGAAGTACAGCTGATGGAAATGTCATTAGTGTTGCAGGTATTTGGCTATGAGGTTTTAAACAAATTAAATTTTGACTTGTTAGTGGCACTAGATGAAAAATCAGGGGATTACCAGAGTTATTATAATCCATCTTCTCTGGGATTTCAAAATCTGTACCAAATTTCATGGCAATATAGCCAGTAGTTGTCAAGATGTTGGTGGTGCTATAGAGGAAAAGCCAAGGGATCAGTGTCAATACAATTAGTCCTCGGGAGAACACAAATATCTGTACAAGATTTCATGCCAATCCATCCAGTAGCTATTTATACCAGTAGATATTTCAGTCTGAAACAAAGCGGTAGACGGACTGACCGGCATTTTCATCCCTGAAGACAACAGTGTGATTTGGGAAAACATTGATTTTCAACAAGAGTTCAAAGATGCTCTCAGCACTCACCAAATATAAACACCATGGTGCTGATGAGAGGAATGAGGCCTGCTGAACTGGCCTCTAAAGAGTTTCCGATGTCATTATGGGGGCTGTAGTTCAAACTCATTGTGAGGTTTGGAGGAGAGGGGCCTGGAGGGCAGGGCGTGGTGTGGGAGATCATGGTCAGAGTCAGAGTGGACAGGAACATCAGCATGCTTGACGTGTACAGTAGGGCTTTGCGTCCAGCCTTGTCCATCAGACTGGCTGCCACGGCAACAGAAAAGAGGCGGACGGCACCTACAATGGCAGCATCATACCTGACAGATACAAAATGAGTATAGGTCTGTATTCGATAGATAATATAATTAGATAATAGATAAATACAGTTAAATAGGTTATATCTCATACTTAGGCGCCAGGGAAACTTTGCTCTTGGCAAAGATGGGCTCCATGTAGACCAGAATGGGTGTGACGCCCGTCATTTGCTGCAGGAAACGCATCACCACTGAGATAATGATTGGCCGGTAGTAGACGGGTGTGGCAAGCTGGGACCATGTGACTCTACTCTGTGTGTTGATGCTGTGCTGCATTGGTAGAAATATAAAACTCACATACATGTACTAGTTTATATTTACTTTAAAACTCCTCTAGTATGTAAACCACATGTGTGTTCCCCGTAAAACCTCAGTGCATCTTTAGCTGATCTCCTCAAGTCGATAGAATTGTCCCCTTTAAGTTGTTAAAAACATTCCAGCAGCTGCCTGTCTCTTACTTGTATGGCACTGAGCTCGATTTGTGTGTCGTAGTGACTCCCCCTCAGCCAGCGGAGGGCTCTCTCAGCCTGCTGCTCTCGCCCCAAGGAGAGGAGCCTCCTGGGAGAGGAGGGCATGAACACAAGCAGCACAACCATCAACAGAGCTGGCACCTCCCCGGCTATTGCCAGCCACCGCCACGGAACCACTAGACCTGTACATCACATCACATCGTCATGTTGAGATTATGATAGCATGAGCAACAAAGCAGAAAAGCAGTGGCTGTTGCCACTAAAAATATCACAGCATGTGTAATGACTCAATATTATCCATTAGTCTATTATTAGTCTATTTGTGTCTATTAACTTCAACTTAATTGTTGATTCTCACATCTTTGCCACTGTGTCAACTTACAGCCATCAAACCTGTGTCTAAGGAAAACACTGAGCCGCTAAATGTGTAAAAAATTAATGTTACTTTTAGTAATGGTATTAATGCAGCCGTGTTGGTATATTCTTACTCAGGGCGTAGAGCGCCAGGGTCCCAAACACAGCAGTGACCTGAGGGCAGGAGCCCAGAGCTCCTCTCACTCCTTTGTGGGAGATCTCTGAGATGTAAACCTATGACATAAACACACAAAAGACACACAAACAGTAACATGAACACAAGCGTAAATCACGTATACGTGTGCAATTTTGTATCTGTAACCATGGTGACCTACAGGAATGGATGCCGCTGTCATCCCACCGGCGACACCTGTAAGGAAGCGACCAACAAGGAGCATCCACAAGTCCACAGCCCCTCCCATCAGCATGTATCTAAGACACATATACAGATGACAAGAAAAAAATAGTACATGCAGGCTCAATGATTTCAAAGGCATGATGTTTTTACTGCTGTGTGTGCACTTTTGAATAAATTATAGCATTCTGTGGTTTTTGCACCGCAGGGTACAGTTAAATAGATACCATTAATGAATGCCTCCCTCTGCAAAACTCTTTGCTTTAATCATGTAGTGCAGTAACCACATCTGCACCAACATGTTCTGTGCAAATTGGTTCAGTTTAGTGTAGATCTGAATAATAATCTCACAGGCATGTGTAGGATTGCTTGGCCTTGGCGGAGGTATATGCTCCTCTGAGTGCCATTCTAATTGTACCTGTTAGGGCGGGACTACTTACTGTGTTATCATTTTTATTACTTAATAGAGTTTGGTGACATGTTATTCCCAGAATAGCCACACAAAACATTCACCTCACTAGAGATCTATATGTGGTAATTGAAAACAATTTGGAAAGTAACTGGTAGCTACAGCTGTCAAACAAATGTAGTGGAATAAAAAGTATAACATGAAATGTAATGCAGTAGAAGTATAGCAGATAATGATGCCTGTATGCTGTTTCTTTGACCCACCCAATAGTCGACGGCACTGCTGACATCATGATGCTCAGCTTGCGCCCAACCATGTCGTTGAGCAGCATTGCCCCCAGCCCTCCGGCCGCTGCACCCAGTGAATAGATTGAGCCGAACCACGCGGCCTTCTCTGTGTCCATCCTGAGCCGAGGGTCAGCATCAGGACTCTTGAGCTGTGGCAGCACGGGGGACGAGAAGACCAGGGAGTAACCGAAGCTGAAGTTCCCCAGGACGGCCGAGAAAACGGCCAGGAACAGTTTGGAGTTTTTGATCTGGGAAAAACGGATATGGATGATTTAGAAATAAGAAGATAACCTGCACAAATATTGAGCATAGGGCAAAAATCCTTTCTTTAAGATAAGAGTAAATACTGAAGTTCTTTTCACAGAAATAAATGAAATAAATTCATAAATATGTGCACTTGGCTTTTGGAAGTGTTGTCCAGTGAGCTCATCCTGTAGAGAGAGGAGGTGATGTGTGTTTTGGGTTTACACACAGTATTGTCTGCATGAGTGACAAGAGGTCTCAGGGAAATGAAAAACTTCACAGCAAGTATTACTCTGTGCAGCACTTAAGTGAGATAAAGAAAAGGGGAGAACTATAAATTACACTATTCTAAACAAAAGTCATGTTGAATTGTGCAGTCTTGTTTTAATGTCATGTTAATTAGAATTTGTTTTCTACTGATTATAGAGCTTTTCCTGCCAAATGGTGAATAACGTTGAAAGTCTTTTTGTACAAATGATTTAAACTAATGCAAGAAACATTTGTCATTTACCTGCTTTAGGTGTCGGGACGTGTGCTGAAGATTTTAGGGCTTGATTAAGAGAACTATTGTTTGTCATGGGGGAGGGAAGGAAGTCTGCGCAGCTGTGTGCACATGATCATGCCTTTAGTTCATGCAGTTGTTCCTCAGTCAAGCCAAGTTTGCAAGTCTGTTGTTTTCTTTTCACTTTTGGATTACATGTGTGTTGCACTGTGTAAATAAATCAACTATTTGGGTTTTTGACAATCAAGGGCCAATTTCATAAAGACAGATTTTAATTATGGCTTAAATCTAACTGGCAGTCCTCACACAGATGTCTAAATTCATCTGTTGCACAAAGCTGGCTTGACTATCTTAGAACTAATTTGCCATCAATTCAAACAAAACAAAAAAAAAAGAAACATGGCTACTGAGCATAAAACTTCACACCACAAAACAATATGTTAGGTTCTAATCCTAACATATAAACAAGAGATGAGGAATTTGTCTTTTTTGTTCATAATGTCTTAAATTAAACAATGACAAACTGAATCAACGAGCTATTGTTAGGACTTTTAGGTGAATTACAATTAGTGAAATGTTTCCAACCTGGGATTCAGATGATGTTAGTCTTCTGTTCAGCAGTGGAGTCTCTTCATTCATGTGTCCTGACATGATGACAGCAGCCTTTATCAAAGTGTCCGATTTATATAATCTGTTTAACGTATTTACTATTTGTTCCTCGTCCTCAAGAAAAATGAAATATTTCTAAAATTAAACAAAATGTTATTCGCTAAAAAACACTTCGAGATGAAAAGAAATCAATGTCCATCCTGTTCCAATGAATCTTGACCATAATGAAGCTTGCAGCACAGGTGAGTCTTGTTTACAGGCAGGCAAGAAAAAAGGAAGCAGGCTGTTTCAATCCAAAGACTTTTTTGCTTAAGAGCAGTCGTATCCACCCTGCTCAAGTATTAAGCTTTATCTTCCTGTGGGCAATGTGCACTTGTGGATTTTCCAGGCTGACAGATAAAAAACTGTCATAATGAAAACGAAACTGGAAACTGTGTTTACACTGGACTTTCACAAGTGAAACATTCATGGTTTGAATTATTGAACATCTTAAATACATTGCTCTCACAATTGCTCTTACATTTTTCTTTTCTTTCTTTTCATTAATGATAAATCAATGAAAAACTGATGATTTAGTATAGTATGTTCAGTAAATTTTTGGGTAGAGTTTTAGTTGCTTTTCTAGAGAAATGATGAATGATTGCACAAAATAAAAACTGTACCCAAAATATCAGCTGTTCGTGGATGTTCAAATGAATCTACATTGGCTTTGCAAAAAAAGATTGGTCAGATTCTCATTGAAACAGCTTACAGATACATGTTACTTTCTGCCCTCAATAGTTCACTTTCAAAGTCCAGTGTAGATGAAGCCACGGTGTTGTACAATGTCATGAGCAGAAAGCAGAAGAGAGGTAACAACATGATTCTTGGATTGAGCCATACAGAGGGAAAGCAGAAGAAGACGACAGTCAGATCCCCTGTCAGTGGAGTCAGGGGAGAGGAAAGTACAGGCTGCTTCCCCCCTCAGCCCACTCATCATGAGATGTACCGAAATCTTACAGCACCACACAAATAAAAGCCTACGCATTTATTGAGTTGAGGGAAACTGAGAGCATGTTACAGTATTTAGTGACACCATGTTGTCAGCTATTTTAGTTTGTTAAAGTTATGATCTGTGACAGAACTTCCCTTTTCCCACTTTTACTGACCAATATGGAGCAATCATTTGGAAGGTCATGAAAGGTCATGAAAGTCTTATACTTTATAAAAGTATAAGTATAAGTATCAATAAAAAATTCAAGGAAAACAAATCCAGGTGGTGATGCAGTAGAGAAATAACATAACATAGAAAACATGGACATCCTTAAAGAAGGATTTAGGAATGTGCTTTTATTATTCTGCATTAGAATAAAATGGTGAACATTAATTGCTGGAGTGATTTGAACAGTTTACTTCTCTTTTCTTTGTGTAAATTTGTGTAGGAGAATGAGACGGCGAGGGTGAGTATCTGTTAAATCCATCTGCATGTCCTCTCAGCTCCCCAATGATGTTGTGGAAAATGGAAAGTGTGTTTTTGTCCCAGTCTGTGGGAGTTTATAGTGTGTGTGTGTACTTCTTTCTCTCCTCTATTTGTTGCTTCACCTCCACACTTCCACACAGGAACCCAAGCTCCCGGCTGTTTTTTATCCCAGCTCTACTGCACCATGGGCAGCCTCAAGACCGGCCACTGGCCCCTGATCCTGGTTCACATGCTTCTGCCGCAGCTTCAGTGCGGAAAGGTGCAGGGAATTGATCTTGTGTCCCAGAAACTACGACGGCTCAACGAACAGGTCGGCTTGAATCAGACTGTGTATGTGTGTGTTTACAATAGTTAACCTTCATCAGTGTAATGGGATTTTTTATTAGATTAACAAGACTATGCTATGCTATTATCATACTGTTACTTTTTTCAGTGATGCCAAGTTATTACAGTAGCAGTTGTGATATTGACCGAACAGTTGGTGCTACATCAGTTTAAGTGTGTCATAGCTGATTATCTGACCCCTCTGCAAAAAGGTGGCTCTCTGCAATTGCTGGGTTTATTTCAAGTTTTTCCAATGAATTACTATATGTGTTTATATCCCATTATAATAGAAGTGGAAATTAAAATGCACTCCAATTTCATAATAAAACCAAACCTGTGCACTCCTTGGGATTAATGTCTTAACTCTAAGGACACTTTCAATTTTAAAAAATGGTATTTTAGTAAAACAAAAAACAGCAAAACAATAAATGTAGAAAGATGAAATTTTATGATAAAATGATAGAATGATAGATAGGAGCTACAGATCCAAAGACTTTATTACCTCACATTGGGAACTCTTATTAATTAAATCTCCAAAACACTGAGGTATTGGACTTAATTTTGGATTTATGAAACTAACAAAACATTTAGTCATGTCTGCCCTGCCCCTCTCTGTTTTTGTACTGCTCCCAGACAAGTTAGTCATTTAAAAGTACTGATCGTTCAAGGTATAAAGTCATCACACACATGTATGTTTTTTTTCTTCTGAAGATTTTGAATATTTTCCTGACCTTCAAATCAGTTACCAAACAGCTGCAGAAATCCATTTCTTCTTTGATCAGTTCCAGCAGTTCCAGGCGCTGACCCAGGCCCGTTTGGACATGTTGGCCCTGAACCAGAACAGGAACTCCTCACCGGGGCTGGAGAGCCGCGTTCAAGATCTGAATGACCATTACCACCACATGTCACAGGACCTTGAGCACCTAAAGCAGAGCACAACGCAGGAGATAGAGGGTCTCAGGTTAGAGCTGGAGGAAAATCACTCACTACAGATGTGACGAACTCCTGCATACTGGTTTTATTTGGCAAGTAAAGGTTTTCTGGAAAGCAGAGAGTTAAGAGCAGAGAGAGGGCAATTTGAGTACTGTCCAGTTTACTGTAGTCCAGTTCATAAAAAGACAGGGATTATATCCTCGGCATGTTAAATCTGACAAAATTGCTACTTGCGCTGTGACGTGGGTCGCGACATTACTTCAAAAACATCTTATGTTGGGATATCTGAAATGTTGAGTGGGTGGCTCTTCCTTTTAGCATCTGTTCTTGTTGGGGGATGAGAGTAATGATTAACAGAGCAGCTTTTGGACAACATTCCTCCTTATACAACTAAAGTAATTCAGTATTTTCCATATTTAAAAAATCTACTCTGTGGCGATATGTTTAAAATGCATCCATCCAACATGATGCATCCAACATCATATTTTCCAGATATGTCAATATACGGCATATACATTATGTTAGTTCCATAAACATCATTACGACTGACAAACTTTACTCATAATGTGCATGGCAAAACAAAAAAAAAGTATTACGAGTAACACATGAATTAAAGGAAAACATTCTTATGTTGTTCATCATCCCAGGGAGTGGAGTAGGAAGCTTGAGAAAAAGAGTAAGCGGATGGAGGGTCGTCTGGCTTTGATGGAGAGGAACCTGAGGGAGAACCGCCGTCAGAGAGAGAAGCTTGATCTTGGTCAGGACTTCTCCAACCTTACCCTGGAGCTCCAGAGCCAGGAGGAAAGGCTGGCTGCCCTTCAAGCCCAGCGTGATGAGCTGTTAATGGGGCTGAAGGGGTTGCAGGAATCCCTGAAAAACCAGGTGCTGCGTGTAACCCGACTCGAGGGACAGCTCGGTGAGGTCCTGCAGTGGAATGGAGCAGGGAACATCAGGAGTTCTGTGAGGGTGGGAGAACCTCTCAGCTCCAACATCACACCACAAGAGTACTATGAAACACGCAGGAGAGCCCAGACCCACAGAGGAGGGAGGCCTGGAAGGATTCTGGGTGGACATACACAACCCAGACCAGAAGGAAGCAGTCAAGCCAAGACTGATCAACCAAGACTGGATCAATACCACGCAACAAACCGGCCGAAACATTCAAAGGCCCAGAGGTCAAGACCTCGGCCGGACTCTCCTCCACAGATACAAGACCAATATCCAAACCCTAAACCCCAGTCCACAGATTACCTGCCCCAGCCTGATGCGTACCGCTCTCAGTCACAGATCCAGATGCGGGCCCAGACGTGGCCTCACCCGATCCAGCAGGAACAGCTCCAGTCTCACCAGTCTGTGTCTTCTCGTCATGCCCAGATCCAGCCCCAGGACCAACAACCACTCAAGCCTCAGTTACAACCTCAGAGACACCCCCAGTTAGACAACCCCAATTATTCCTCTTGGCCCCAGCCCCCGTCCCAGGCTCAAACTCATCCTGGACCCACCAAAGACAGGCAGAGCAGGACCAGACTAGGGGCTCCTGAGCCCCAGGCCTCAGATGTTCTCCCTCATCCCCAGTCTGAGTCTTATCAGCCCAGGGCTAGCAGGTTGAAAAGCCAAGATGAGGACGTAAGCGACACCAAGGTAGAGACTTCAGTGATCCATAACTTCCTCCAGCTTCCTGTGAGGCACAAGATCCCAGCAAGGCCAGTTCCTAAAAAGGATGCAACCAGTAAGTAAAAGTCAGTACGCTAATGTGTTCGACCAAAATAGAGCGAGATATTGAATCTGATCAGAAAAGGATTACATTTACTATATAATGGTGAGAAACAAGCTGTATCAGGTTTCTAGTTCCTACATGTCAGATAACTTGAATCAAGGGTTATCTTGCATACAACAGCAGACCCAAAAGCTCCTCTTCATATATTTGCAAGTTGTCTCATAGCCCACATTATAACACCCACTCACTTATACATCACTGAAGACAGACAGAGACACACAGAGAAAGAGGTGTTGAGTGGTTCACTGAGGGTTCGTCAGCTGGGAGTTGAATGTGGAGTTCTGCTCTCATCTGAAAAATCCATTTACTTTTTCTACATTCACACTGAATAACATCTGTAACCCCTTTTAGACGTAGTAGAGGCTTTCACAGTCTGAGCACATACTTCCTAAACTGTTTTACGCTTCATTCCTTTTTATTATGTGTTGTCTGGGTGGGTGCATTATGTAGTTTCATTGGTTTGCTAGGTTTGATGTTATATCTTCTCTCTCCCTCTGTCTGCAGTCTGTAACGTGGACTCCATGCTGTTTTTCCCCTCTGCATCAGCGGAGAACTATGTCACCTTTGCTCTGACTCTCCCTGACCTTCCTGAACTTTCTGTGTGTCTGTGGCTCCGTGTGGAGGCCTCACATGTTGGCACACTGCTCTCCTATGCCACAGATGACAATGACAACCAGTTAGTTTTGTATGGGCGTAACTCCTCTGCCTCATCTACGTCCTTCTCTGCTTCTTCTTCATCTTCCCACCCCTCCTACTCCTCTTCTCCATTCGCACCGGATTCCTACCGTTCTGCTTTTTCGCCCTCTCTGGACTTTGTCATTGGAGACCCTGTATATCGCCGTCTCCCCACATCATTACTTCTGGACTCTCGCTGGCACCACCTCTGCGTCCTCTGGTCCTCCATCCAGGGTCGTTTCTGGCACTACAGTGACCGTCGTCTCACCTCATCAGGCTCCAACTTCAGGAAGGGCTGGGAGATTCCAGGAGGTGGATCTGTGGTGCTGGGGCAGGAGCAGGACTCTGTTGGTGGAGGGTTTGACGCCTCAGAGGGTTTTGCAGGGCAGGTAGCAGGGTTCAGGGTATGGAACCGGGTGCTGAGCCCACCGGAGGTTGAAGGGGTGGCAGATGGGAGAGGTGTGCCCAGAGGGGTGGTGCTCGACATGGAGGATATAAAGGAGGTTCATGGGGAGGTGCAGCAGGTGGCATGTGAATGTTTGGAGCACTGTGTCTGATAAAGTTTTGGAGGAGGATTCAAATGAAGAGGCAAAATAAAAATAACTTTTATTTTAGATTTTATTCTATTTTTTATATTTGAGTCCTCGGATGAGCATGCACCACAAGTGCACTCTCATTGGACTTAAAGACAGAGCAAAAACATCTTTACTCACCTGGACAAAAAACTCCAGCATGCTATAAGCTTGTATTCATAACACCAGCAATTCACAATAAAGAATTATTAACAGGGCAGTGTCTTGCTCAGGGATACTTTATGGGGTAAAAACTGGGATTGGAGCAACTGGGCAACGCTTAAGTTCACATTGATTTATGTGCAATAATAAGCTTAATTTAATTCACAGGCCAACTGATAAACATTACAACGGATCCTAGAATGATACCTATTAGTAAGATAAAATTGTGCTTGTAACTGTGATGTGTAAGTCCATTACTTTCATGTGAAAACGATGCTGCACTTTGTTTCTTGCCTGTTCTTGAATTTGAACTTTTGATAGTCACTGTATGACTACAGACAGAGATACAGCGCCTGTTTGTTGTCTTTTGGATTGTTAGTAAAAGCTCATGTTTATATGAATAAACTTAAACTCAGTAAAACTCCACCAAATGAATGATGAATGATTTAATTGTTTGGATTTGGGTTGTTTTAATTAATCAGGTTATTTTTTATTTGCACAAATTAAAAAATACTCTGGAGCACAAAAGTGGCACTTACACATTATCATATCATACAGTATAGAAAAATAACACTATAGGAAGCATTTTTCCTAAATATGAGTAGGCCTACCTTTTGTTTTTACTACTACAAATTATTTTTCTAATAATACTCTTACATGAATAAAGGATTTGAATACTTCTTCCACCACTGGTGAAGAAAGGCACTGATGTCTTTGTACACGCTTCAGTTTTAGCCCGTAAACAGCAAAACTACAAATCCCAACATGCAACGCGCCAAACAATTATTTTTGGCCCTGCATGCGATCCTTACAAAGCGTCACGAGTTACACAGATGATCATGGGGAGATGGGAAATAATAGTTAGCCAGCAAAAACTGCTGTTAATTAAATAATTTAGTGACAGTTAGAAAGGCAAGCTACCGGACGCCACCATGGCCAATATCACCAAGAAAGTGTCGTGGTCCAGCCGAGCCGACGAGTCCGGGCCAGCCGGGGAGGGGACACCGCTGCTCAACGGCTCCGAGCAGCCTAGACTCTCCAGACAGGTACAGCTAGCATGTTGGCTAACGGATAAGCTAACAGCTGTGACTCCAGCAGCAGTACGAAGATGCTGTGTCATTTTTTATTAACAATTCTAAGGTTATGTTGGGTCATGTTTTTAAATACCGCATGGGTCATCAGCTTGAATTACAAGTTAATGCATTGCCGCATACGCGACGTTCATTTTTGGGTGTTTTTTTTCATGTTTGCAGTCGGGTAGTGGATGCAACAAGAAGCTTTGTTTGGGGCGGAATGTAACTGGCTGAAAGTTATTAAGTTAGTGTTAATTAAATTACTTACATGATGCATGTACTTAGCTTCAGTTATCTAGAAAGATAATATTTTAGAAAGTTTGGAAAAACGAGTCTAGTTTATCATAGCTCGCTTGATCTGATGGTGACATTAATAATATCTGTCACAGGTCATCTGTGCCTGTTATTGGCACATTTTAAATCCTGGAAGGTTGCTGTCAGGATGTTTGAGGGCAGAATAGTATTAAAAAAGGAAAATTTCTACCTTTTGATAATTTCATGAACAATTAGACCTGTTGTCTTTAGACTAAATGCAGCTGTTGAGCTAATATAGGAAAACATGGGAAAATCCAACTTCCTTTATTCCTCTAATGTAGCCACCATGACTAGTCAGTTCCTTCCTGCACCATCAGGACCAAAGATGGAAATAAACTAACTGCACTACATTTCTTTTGTTAATGTAATCACATACCTTTTTACTATATGTTTCCATACTTGAAGTGCTTTTAAGAGACTGTAATTAAGTTTTTACTTAATTATTTTGCCTCTCTGGACCTGAAATCACATCTATTACAGAATACAGATGTTATCTGTGTTTTGTAAGCATCAGAAAGTGGAACCTATTGTTTTATAACAGCAAGAGTAATTTTTATTACTTTATTTGTGGACTTTATGGTTATAATTTCCAACTTTGCAACTTAAAACGATTTGTTTTTAGCCCTTTTCTCTCTGTCACTTTTAGAAATCACAAAGATCCCACCCAAGACTTTATATTTTAAATGAACATCAGCTTAGAAACTGCTATACAGAGCCATATATATATATTTCTGTTGCTGTCTTTGATGTCTGTAGCCATCTGAAGGAGGCAGTATATTTCAGATAGGCAGACTCAGCACGGTGGATTTGGAAGAGGAGATAACATCAGATGAGGTAAAGTCTGAGCTTGAAACGTTATCGCAGTCTTGTCTCTCTGTGTCTGTCACTCCTGTTGATCATCACTCCATCAAGACTCTTAGCAGCACTTCTTAGACTCCTGAAACATAGTTAGTTCATCTACCGTAATAATAAAACCTCATGTCATCCAAATCAATGAGAAGCAATTTGCTTGTATCTTGAAATTACACATAAGGTATCAAGTGCCTTGAATGGGGCATTTACAGTTGATAAAGTGTTATTTAGCCTCACGCTCATCATGTGTGTTTTGTTATGTGTGTCTGGCACAGGAAATCTAGTCTGACCGACTTTGTATCCTCATGGAGCTTTAAGGCCCGATTTATGAGGTACACTCTGAGATAAAGTTTAGGAATCACACCGTAATTTATTTAATTTAAGCTCAGCATCTTCTTGCTGAATACAGCTAAAGCCTAAGGTGGGAAAGCTGACACAGAAATGGTCTCATAACTGGCCAAATCGACACAGCAACGCTTGACTCATCCAGCGTGCATGAGAAAAGGCACGTGTTTGGAAACTGTCTGATGGTTTCCACTGAAACATTGCAAATGATGAATTTATGGTATTTAGTATTTTGTTTTCAGAAAACTGATTCCCCACACTGGTCACTGATGAAAAAAACAGATACTGTTCAGAGTAACAGGCAGCTTAGCCAACACTTTATCAAAACACTCTGAAATTGTGCTGTAAATGTGAAGCCGAAGACGCATAAATATGTTTGCTTGAGCCTACAACAGAGTCGGATTTAATCAAGTTTATTTGTACGGCTCTTAACACAGTTATAGTAAGATCAATCAGGCAATATAAAAAACTCATAAGGACAAAGAATGACTTCAAGTTATTTAAATTAATTTGTTCTGCTTTAGGCTATCATCAAGACAACACTGTACAGGACCATATGAGTAATGCTTGAGGCTATTTGGGCGTCACCAAGTTTATAGGTCGTTTAATACGTCGCGCCCGTTTCCCTCTGTGACAGAAACCATCAGATTCAATTCTGTTTTCACTGGCTGATGGGAATGTCACGCTGTGCATGTGATCTGCTTGATTCTTGTTTGCTGCAAACAGAAGTTTGTTTCCAGTGTGTTTGTGAATGTCGGTTACTTTGTTTAGTTTCTTTAGTCGCTGCGTATTGTGTGGCTGTAGAGATGGGCCACAGCTGTGTGGCAGAAGCCCACTTAACATTGCATGTATATGTGAATTGAAGTACTTTTAAATTGCCTGTAGCTGGCTTGTATGCATGTCGGGATACACTCATTTGCACCAGTATTTCCTTCAACACTAAACAGTCTGCATTAACAAGAACTCTTCCTTTCTTAGCTGTAGACCTGAGTTCTATATCTGAGATTTCTAATCTAAAAGTTCTGGAGGAAACACTGGAGCAGTTTGTCACTGCATCTCCTATCTGCTTCATTATTCATGCACAAGTTAAGTCAAGTTTAAGTCTGTCAAACGTGTCCTCTCTTTGTCTTTGGAAGTGTCTTTTTAGTGTAAAAATACCTTTCTGATGTTGTTTCAAATGCTTGTGAAATTCTGCTGTGCTCACTCCTGTTCCGTCAAAAATGTCTGATTCCCTCTAAAAACTTAGTTCCCAGCTCCTTGCCATCCCTCACATGATTCAACAGGTCAGAGGTCAAAGGTCAGTGTTGGTGTAGTCACCTCTGTTTTTTTTTTCTGCATTTTTTCCCCCTTCAGGACTCCCTAAGAGGGCGGCCCAAAGAGATCCCTCACAATGAGAAGCTACTGTCACTTAAATATGAGGTAAGTCTGCCCACTCGCAGAGCAGAATGCTGATTATTAGATGATTCTGGAAACCCTGGATCACATTCAACAATTAACTAAAGCCTCCATGTTTAGGATTTGAAATGTCGCTACTTTTTGTGAGTCCTTATGTTCCACAATTATGGAAACGATGAAAACAGTCAAATCAGTCAGTAACACTAGTATAAAAAATACCCTTCAGACCATGAAACCCAAACCACATGTGGCAACACAAAGGGCAATAATCTTCTTAAGCAGGTTGGAAACTGGCAGCAGTTAATGAAATCAGCTTTGTATTATCATATTTTTGATTTGCAATAAGCTTGCTGACATTGACCCAATATAGTGTATACATGCGCAGTCAGTAAACATCACTCTATGTGTCTTATTCCAGAGTCTGGACTATGATAACATTGAAAATCAGCTGTTTCTTGAGGAGGAGAGGAGGATGAGTTACATGGTAAGTGGGCTGGGAATCACCTGGAAACATGATATACCACCTTAATATTTTACGGTTTTTTATTCTTTTTTTATCTGCTCTAATTTCATCATCTCTTCTCTGCTGTTTATTCCGTCTCTCCACGCTCATGTGTCCTCAGGGCTTCCGCTGTCTGGAGATCAGTCGCTGGGTGGTCTGTGGTCTAATCGGCTTTCTGACCGGCCTCATCGCCTGTTTCATAGACATCGCAGTGGAGGAGCTGGCCGGGTTCAAATACCAAGTGGTCAAAGAGAGTATCCTGAAGATTTGTACATGACACACCTAGTCAGGCCAACATGTTAGGACCAGATGACAGGGCTCACCAAGTCATCATATATTTTGATAGAATAGAATAGCATCTGTTCTTATCTGCCAAGGTGGATGGTTATTCATCCTCCCAGTGTTAACTGTCATTTAACTGGTGTTATAATTGGCCACTAAACAGCTTGGACATTTTTGGCTAATCCCAGCCACGTGCTATCAGGATCCCGAGACCTTTCCTTGACCTCTGACCACACAGACATAGAGAAGTTTACAGAGGTGGGCGGCCTGTCTATCTCTCTCCTCCTTTGGGCTGTTCTCAACTCTGCCATTGTCATGGGGGGCGCCATCATAGTTGCATTTTTTGAGGTAAGACTGAAAGGAGAAATAGTTTGACCTTTCTGTAATTATATCAACTTTGGAAACACAACTACTTTCATGTTACAGTTGTCTTCCTCTTTTGTGTGATTGACAACATTCCTCGAGTGTCAGAATGAATTTTGAAGAAGTTAGGCTAGTTATGCGTCTCATTTACAAGCCATTCAAACTGATGTGGAAATGAAAACTAATCATGGAGTAGCATGTCTGCACAGATTGCCTTCAACAGTGTGTAATACTGAAAATATGTAAAAATCCACGTGCTTCTCTATTCCTGCCAGTCCAGTAAGCCACACTTGTTTGTTTGGGAACATTATGTTTCCTCCTGCAACCACATTAAAGAGGAAGTTCAGTCGTGGTTTTTATTTCCACAAGTTTGCTATGTCAGCTTTTAATACAATCATGTGATGTTTCATTATACAATATATAAACCACTCTATGATCATATTCACACGCTCAGACATAACTCCTATACACATACATTGTAAGTCACTAACTTTACCACCTATGATATAACTCTCCTCTTTTTCTCTCACCCCCTCTTCCCCTCATCCTCCTCTACCTCGTATGTCTCATCCAGCCCATAGCGGCAGGAAGTGGTATCCCTCAGATAAAATGTTACCTGAATGGTGTCAAGGTTCCCAGGGTGGTACGACTCAAGGTACACACACACACACACACACACACACACACACACACACACACAAACACACACATACATAAAATGCACATATTAATAGATGTACTTGAGCCACTGTTTCGTTATCCTTACATTTTGTGTGTTTGTCCTCCACAGACACTAATGGTGAAAGTGTGTGGCGTTATCTGTTCAGTGGTCGGCGGTCTTGCTGTCGGAAAGGTAAAAACCATCATCAGTGAAAATACAACATGCATAACTTAGATGTCAGATCTGTATTGTTCAGATTAAGGATGAAGTGACATGATACAAGCTGTGTTTTAGGCCCACTTTAATACTTCACCCGATATGTAAGTGCAAGTTTTTTGATGTTTGAATTCCTGCCAAGAATTTCTTTTCACACCTGTCCTTTGTTTACCCACAATCCATCAGGAAGGGCCCATGATTCACTCTGGTGCTGTTGTAGCTGCAGGTGTCTCCCAGGGCAGGAGTACCTCTTTAAAGAGAGATTTCAAGGTCAGTATGCGTGGCAATTTTCTGTGCTCTGTGTATGTCTCTTAGGCTACTCAGCCATAGGAAGTATAATATATAATTCGAATTATATTTCTACTTTTAATTGGCGTTACCTTCTTACAAACAGTCATTTGAGATTTCCTCCATTTGAAATATTACTGTTAATTGGTCATGTTTTAAAAATGTCCATGGTCAGAAGGATTTATAACTACTGCTAATTGTTGGTGTGTGTGTGTTTGTAGATCTTTGAATACTTCCGGAGAGACACAGAGAAAAGGGACTTTGTTTCTGCCGGAGCTGCTGCCGGAGTTTCAGCTGCTTTTGGAGCGCCAGTCGGTAAAAACACAGCTGCCTTGCTGGAGCACTGTATAAACATGTTCTTTGTTATTAATCTGCCTTAGTTGTGTGGGCAGTTTAGCTTAGCTAGGAAGCCAACAGTATATCAGTGTGGCTGCATTCCTGAACTAGAAACTTGTTAGGAAACTCCCTCTGAAGTTCTTGTTCTCCAAGGAAAAACAGTGATTGGTGCAGGCTGTGTATCGTGATGTGACTGATAATGATAATGTTGGAAAATTGTGAGAACTGTGGGATAAATCAAAGCTAAGGTTTGAGAAAGAAATTGAACTTCTGTTGCTAATTGGATACAGCTACAAACAAACAAACACACTGTTGAAAGTGCACAGTTGTATTGGTCTGGCCTAACTCACCATCATCAGCAGGTTTTAAAATGTAGCAGTAAAGTTAGTTCTAACATGTTTCTGATTGTGAGCTGTTGTACATCTAGAAACTAGCACCATCAGACCTGTAGCAAACACTGCTGGCTACAGCAGCTAGGAAGCTCATAATGGGCAATGTCAATTTTAGCAACAACTTTAAAAGAATTTATTATTCATCCATTTTATGCTGCAGATCTTGATCCAGGTCACGTTCATTTTATCATTAGAAATGATTGCTGGGATATATGCTGCTGGGAAGTACTGAAAAAAACATACTTTGGATGGTATGATTGTAACACAGGTGCTAAAGTATGTTCTATGTTGTATCAAAAAAGTCTTTAAAAGTCTTAAATTTAATCTGGAAAGAAATCTGATGGCTGGTTTTTGTGACAGAAAAGCTGTAGGCAAAAGCTGCATTATACATTTGGTACATATGGAGGATTTATTCCTGTAGATATTACCACTATTAGTGTGGACATGCTTCACACTGTTGTTTGTTACTATTATGTGAAAAGACTGGATTTTGTGATTTTGTTTCTTTGGTCAATAGGTGGCGTTCTGTTCTCTCTGGAGGAGGGAGCTTCTTTCTGGAACCAGATGCTGACGTGGAGGATAGTAAGTGACGTCGTCCTGCGCGTGCCCATATTATAAACTCATGATTAATAATTGCATAATGTTGTTGAGTAAATCTAAGCAAGTGGTTTGTATTGGATTAAGAATGAAGTGGTGGGTAGATAGATGAAGATTGTGAATGTTGTTGTTCCGCACCTGTCCTTTTTGATTTTTAGCTTTTCTGTTTTTTCCTCCCTTTTCTGTTCTTATCTGCAGTTCTTTGCCTCCATGATCTCCACTTTCACCCTGAACTTCTTCCTCAGTATCTATCACAATAATCCCGGAGACCTTTCAAACCCAGGTCTCATCAACTTTGGACGCTTTCAGAGTGATGTGAGAAACTTATATTATAGATCATGTATTTTTCCAGCTTTATGCCCCTAGTGAAAGTAAAACATGACATGTATTTTTGATCTTTCTCAGAGTGTGGCCTATAACCTCTACGAGATTCCCTTGTTCATTGCTATGGGAGCTATAGGTAAAAACACCTTTTTGTTTTCATGAGTAATGTTACTTTCACATATTTCTAACAGCATATTTGATTCTGTTACTTCATAGTTGTATAATTAAGGAGAATTTCGACTTTTCCCTAACAGCTAACTTGTGTTTTTTTTTTTTTTTTTTTGGAAACCTCTGTGTCTTTATTTTCTTGCTCTTCATCCCTTTCCTGTGCAGGTGGATTGCTGGGAGCTCTGTTCAATGTTCTTAACTACTGGCTGACCATCTTCAGGATCAGGTAAGGTTTAGAAAGGAATCAAATGCTTATAAGTACAAAAAACATCGTTATCAACTTGAGGGAAATGTTTCAAGAAAGTGTCAGGTGAGATATGAGATAATTGTCTTGTGGGTGCCGTGTGCCAACAAAAACAACACATGGTAGCATGAAAGCTTTGTTGTTGTCTTTCAAAGACAGAGTGAAGTGAAAATGAGGACGTTTTCAAGTGAGCAATTAAAACTGTTTCTCAGAATATCAACATCTTGTGATTGAAAAATTAAAAATAGTCAAGGTGCAATAACAGATACGAGCACTGGGAGACGGACTTGACACTTGTGGTTCCCTGGGTGGTGCATATGTCCATAGTTATTAAGAATAACATGTCTTTTTCAAAAGTTTGACAGTCAATGAGTTCATTGTTAATTAGAATAGATAGAACAATAAAGAATAAATGGAAGATTTAATATTATTTTTGTTATCAGGTTTGATTTTTAATTTAAACACCAAGAAATAGTCCATCTCTTTTCTGAAGATGTTCAGTCATTTTCTGATTTTAGATTTAATTTAAGCAAATTTGAGGTTGCTCTTGATTATGTCTATGTTTGTGTAACATTAAATTACAATAGTGATTTTGAAACAATCTTAAAAGCTACATTAGTTATAACTAAATAACTGTAATTAATAACTGTAAATAAATATGTGTAACTAAAGCTTGCAGACTGATAGACCATTAACATCGTGATGTATGGTGTTTCCAATAAATGACCAATAATCTATAATTATGGTGCAGCAACTGAGGAGACAGACAAAAAAATGTATTAATAAAAATATAAAAGTATATATTTTAATAATTGTTGAGATCAACAAAGATCAACAAAGGACTATATAATAAAAAAAGAAAATAAAAAGGGAGCAATTGGAGAAAAAAAAAACAGTGGGAGGGAAAACATCTGAGTGTGTGTGTGTGTGTGTGTGTGTGTGTGTGTGTGTGTGTGTGTGTGTGTGTGTGTGTGTGTTAGGTACGTCCATCGCCCTTGTTTGCAAGTCATGGAGGCCATGTTGGTTGCTGCAGTGACGGCAACGGTGTCATTCACCATGATCTACTTCTCCAATGACTGTCAGCCTCTGGGGCCAGAGCACACTGAGGAGTATCCACTGCAGGTGCACACACCCACACCTCTGACATGTGTCACCTTTTTTCAGCAGTCTGAAAACAATCTCCTGTCAGCTTCTCTTGATTTGGATGATGATGTGTAATAAAGCTAAAACTGGGCAATAATTAGTTAGCTGGTGTCACAAGCCCAGTCATGCATCATATTTAAAGTGGACTATGTGTTCGATGTGCATGGTTTAGCAAATTATACGCGTGCAGATTCAGATAAGATGTATCCCTCTCACAGTGCGTAAGTGCTTTCTATTTTCAATCAGATGGTACAGTTTCAGCTCAATAAGCTTTACCAGCAGTAAATGTCATGAGAACAATGCTGATAGTATGACACTTTTCTTTCACCATTTACGGTTCTGAGTGAAATGTTTTGAGAGCTACTGGATGGATTGCAATTTGGTCACATTCATGTCCCTCTTTAGGATGAGTGTTAATATCATCAGGGCAACATTTTCATTTGTCCAAAACTAACAACTTGTTTTTGGACCTAATTGGCAAATGTTAGCATGCTAACATCCTACATTATATGTCCTTAACATTAGTGTGTTAGCTTTATCATTGTGAGCATATTAGCATGCTAAATCATAGCTTTACAGAGCTGCTTGCATGGCTGTGGACTCTTTGCCTTGTCCAAATACTAGAGGCAGTGCTACATAAATAAATAGCAAATATTACATCTTGGTGAATTAGTTTTTCTCATATTTTATTAGATACATTATGGGACAGATGAAATATTGAGCAGAGACAGAAATAACTTGAAAAAGGAAAGATTGAAATCTAGGACATGTTTACATTTAATGCACTTTTGACTACTGATCCACGACAACACCAAATATGATTTGTAATCTTTCACTGATCCATATCTGTGCTAAAGCCCTGTGTTTTAGAATCATGTCAGCTGGTAGATGGCACTTAAAAACTTCATCAAAGACACAAGAGCACAGTGAGAGATGGACTCTTAGTGTCTCTCCTTCTTTCTCTTGTTTTGTCTCTTTCATCATTTTCTTTCTTTTTCTAGTTGTTCTGTGCAGATGGAGAGTATAACTCCATGGCAACAGCCTTCTTCAACACTCCTGAGAGAAGTGTCCGCAGTCTCTTCCACAACCAGCCAGGTAACGCTGTGCTAAAGTAGAGGAAGCTTGCTGAAATAAACATTGCTCACTTTGTATATGGATCTATGTGCAGGGAAGCATATGGAATCATTCTCTTAGTCACCTCTTGATTTATTTATTTATTTTTAGGAAGCTACAATCCTCTGACCCTGGGCTTGTTCACTCTGACCTATTTCTTCTTGGCGTGTTGGACCTACGGCCTGGCGGTGTCTGCTGGAGTTTTCATCCCGTCTTTGCTAATTGGAGCAGCCTGGGGGAGATTGTGTGGTATACTGCTAGCCTCCATCACCTCTTTCTCGGTTAGTGTGGTATGCTTTGATCTGTAGGATCGAGTTCAAGTTGGTGTCTTCGTTTATTATGTTTAAAATAAAACTGGTTCTCTTTTCTTGGCATCCTTTATATTGTTCTGCTCTCCAGTTGAGCCTGTGTGTTTAGGGAGGCTGTAACAACCTTATTGAACCTGATCTGTGTTATTTGGCTACGTAACTATAAAACCTCTGTGCTACTTACTGCCAAAGCTCACTTTTGTACAAATGTGCAGTGTTTTCCATATTGTAATTATCCTGCTTTTTAATTTTAATTTTTTTTTTTTTACCTTTTGCTTAAACTTGAGAGCAGTGCTCAGCTCATTTCACTGTTTCAGCTGTTAGCTGGCATTCACACTGGTTTTCACAGCTGAATGTTGCCTTTACAAAAGAAGAAAAATAACAAATGAATAAAAAATATATACATTTAGCTAATAACATACATGATCAAATAGGGAATGCTGTTTTTACTCTTGCTGTGTGTGTTTTGTTAGATTTGGGCTGACCCTGGTAAATATGCCTTGATTGGAGCTGCAGCTCAGTTAGGTGAGTGACTGTAAACCTTATTTATCTATATATATATACATATATATAGTTCTTGTTTAGCTTGGAGTGTGTAGCAGGAAATAAGAAATGAAAAAACCAATCACAATGAGCTGTGAATACTACATTGTCTTTCCACTTCAAACTCTTTTTTTTTTTAAATAATCCATAATAACTAATTTTTTAAAGAATCTATTCTGTTAAATGCTTTGTAAAACTTTTGATATCAATCTAAGATAAAAAGTTTAGTACTAGTAATAATGCAATGCTTTCCTCAGGTGGCATTGTGAGGATGACTCTCAGTCTGACTGTCATCATGGTGGAGGCTACAGGAAATGTCACATACGGCTTTCCCATCATGCTCGTCCTCATCACTGCCAAGATAGTAGGAGACTACTTTGTAGAAGTGAGTAAAGAGGCAGAGACACACTTTGTTCCCACCTCCCTGTATGTCCCATTTTATTCACCACAGAATTCAACACAGAAAGGAGGAACCAACAAAAGGTCCCACAGTTTTTCATGTACAGAACACACACACACACACACACACACACACACACACACACACACACACACACACTGTCGAATGAAGTGGAGGAGCTACTTACAGTTACACTTGTAGCTGGTGGTGGACTGGCTCCAGAGGAATAGAAAAATAAATCTGACAAAAGATATTTTTCCTCCTCTTCATGAAGTTTAGTTGCCATTGTCATTCTAAATTCCCAGGCGTTCAACAGTGCATATTTATGGTGACTTTTCCTGTTGGTATAAAACAGTCAAGTGTGTTTATTTCTTGTATAATATCTGCAAAAACAACAAACAATAAGTACAGCTGCAACAATTGAACAGAAAATTAATTGGTATCTATTGTGGTAACTGTGATAAGTTGTTTCAGTCATTTTTCAAGAAAAAAAAGGCAAATATTCTCTGATTACAGCTTCAAATGTGACAATTTCCTGCATTAATCAAAAGAAATAATCATCACATAAATCAATAATGAAAATAATGTCTGGTTTAATTCCAAAGTTAGGTGCAGTATATAGAGCACACTCTGTACAGACAGTGTGCAGTATGAATTGGGATAAAGGCCGTGTCTGTAACCCGTCTCCTCTGCTTTAGGGTCTGTATGACATCCACATTAAGCTGCAGAGTGTTCCCTTCCTACACTGGGAGGCTCCTGCCACCTCCCACTGGCTGACTGCCAGGTAAGGTCCTGTCTGATTTGTGTGAGAGACATTTTGATTGGATGACTCTTATATTTAAAACATCCGGGGGTGTGAGTTTTTTGCCAGTTTGCGTTTTCTTATTCTGTCATTAGATTTGCTAATATTTCTTTGTCATGTCACCATCATCATCCTCGCTGTTACTCTTCCTCTTTGCATCTCCTCCCCCTATATCCCCCATCCAGAGAGGTGATGAGTTCTCCAGTCACCTGTTTAAACAGGATAGAGAAGGTGGGAACCATTGTGGACACCCTTAGCAACACATCCACCAATCACAACGGCTTTCCTGTCGTCGTGCAGGTTTCTGGGAGTGATGAGGTACTGTATGATCTCTTGTGTGCTGTTATTGAAATTTTGTTATGTTTATTACGCATAGTCATTAATATAAATATTTAATATCTCCCACACAGTACTTTCTATATTGACATAATTGGTCCCTCTTAAGATGCCTTTATTTATTTATTTACTAATGATCAGTATTTATTTAGAGATGTGTTTGAAACCGTTATGACCGCGGCTACTGCTCACTTCCTCCTCATAAGGAATACACTTTTGAGTTCCCATTCTGTAGGAAATTAATACATTTGGAAGTACAACAAAGTAAATTGATGATAAGAAAATTAACATGAAGCACATAATCACAATAACTCAAAGACAATTCCTGGCATCCTAGACTAATAATACTGTTTAACAAAGGAGTTTAATTTTATAAATGAGCCTCAGTGCAAACAGAAACTGTTTCTTTCATTAATCACACCTTCATTTGTTCTTCTCTCCTGTTCAGCCAGCAAAACTCTGTGGGCTCATCCTCCGCTCTCAACTCATTGTTCTTCTCAAGCACAAGGTAACATCATCAACAGAAGGAAGATGTTGACAATATTCTTAGATAAATCATTGTGACATTTTAATCACTCACTTTTTGCTCCTGCTCTGTCCTGGCAGGTTTTTGTGGAGTTGGCCCGGTCCCGGCTGACCCACAGGAAGCTGCAGTTGAAAGACTTCAGGGACGCCTATCCCCGCTTCCCCCCAATCCAGAGCATCCACGTCTCCCAGGATGAGAGGGAGTGTATGATGGACCTCACTGAGTTCATGAACGCAACACCTTACACAGTACCACAGGTAATACACACACACACACACACACACACACACACACAGACATAGTGCACTCCAATAGTGCAGATTTCCTTTCTATGAGGATTATAATTTGAAACTGGTTACAGTGATGCCAAGTCATAAAATGTTTAAATATATGGTCCCTATCGAAGGCCACAATTTTATTACAACGGGAACAACCTGAAAACACAATGCAGCCATGACTGTCACTAATGAAAACGCAATATCTCAGTGGGATTTCACTTATCGTGAGTTGCTTTGAAAGCAAGGTTTTGTAGCTTATTTTCAAAGTAGTCTAGGAAATCTGGAAATTCTCAGAAGTCCATGTGTTTGTTTTGAGAACTGTGCAAAGTGGAGATTGTGCTGGTGGACTGTTATGCCTCCATTATGTTTTCATGTCGTCCGTCTGTTTCATTCTCGTGAACCCAATATCTCTGTAAAGCCTTGCAGGAATTTCTTCAAATTTGGAACAAACATTTACTCGGACTCGAGGATGAAGTGATTAGAAATTACTGGTCAAAGGTCACTGTGACCTCACAAAACATGTTTATGGACCCTCACAAATTCATATGCTAATTATGACACAATATAACACAAATAGGGTAAAATAATGGAGTGACGACATTTTATATCCAAAAAATCAAAGGTCAACTTCACTACAACATCATATTAAATTCCTTCAAAAGTCTTCATTACATATATTAAATGAGTCTGGACAGACATGGATGTAAACTGCAACTTGACTGATTGACAGAGCCATACAACCGCAAGTAATTCTTGTTAATCAGAATCTTTTTTCTCGGTGTAAATTGTTAAATGCAAAGTTTCAGGCTTGTAATGTCTACACTGCTCTGTTGTTGTTGTTGTTGTTTATTTTTTTCACTACTGTAATTGTTGGGCTCATGAAGTCTAGTTTGGTTTTTCTCTTTCTCAGTTTCCTTGTCCCTTGTAGTTTTTTTTCTCTCTCTTTGAAAACCCTCTTAAGCTTGTTTGTGGTAAAGTTTAAAAGTAAAGTGTGGTAAAGTATAAATGAAGTTGAACTTAGATGAGGCTGTTTGTTTGCAGGAAACATCTCTTCCTCGTGTGTTTAAGCTATTCAGAGCTCTGGGACTCAGACACCTGGTGGTAGCGGATGATGAGAACAGGGTAAGAGTGTGTTCCCGTCTATCCCTATATGTCTTGTTTTATTTTCCTGTGTGTCCTCTTCTTTATGTTTGACAAGACGATAACGACGACGACAACGGTAGTTCTGACGTTACACTTTTGGTTTGTGACCCTCTGCAGGTGGTTGGACTGGTGACCAGGAAAGACTTGGCCAGATATCACCTGGGCAAACATGGACTGGAGGAACTTCAGCTGGCCCAGACATAGTACACACACACACACACACACACACACACACACACACACACACACACACACACATATGAACTGTGACCACCTGATGCCTCATAAAGCTGTTGACCACCAGCTATGCAGCCCAAAAGGATACTATTGAGGGCGAAGAGATCACTTTTATTTTTTGATGCCAAAATGGTCACCAAGACAACACACGGCAACCCCCTCCCCATTTACAAGCCTGGGATATTAAGAAAAAGTCACATTTAAATGTCTTAACTGCTCCTGGTGTAAAAATGATTTACAGTCACAGGATCTGAGCGCTGGTTTTATCCAAGACCTCCGTTATTAGTATCAGTTTCTTTTTGGCGGCTGCTGTGCTGAGGCATCAAATGACAGTTTAGCACAGGACTGTTAGAAAAATGATTGGAGTTTCATATGTTTTCATAGACCTCATTCAAGACATTTTATGAATGGGGTAAAATGAATTGAATCGATAAAAATAAAATGAACCATAATAATAAATAATAAAAATGAATGGTAATAATGATACATTTGAGGAACCCAGGTGAGAAAAGTCAGTTTGATCTGTGTTAACTGGAAAACAGAAAATCTTTTCCTTTGTTTTGTTCATAAAAGCATCAGCACACGTCTCTCTGTCTGTTCTTACTCAATGTCACACAAACACTAGCTTGTTAGTTCCCTTATGAAGTAATGTGATAATGCAGTGATACATTATTAATCATTGGATCCATCAATTCATTCCCTATATGGAAACACTGATTAATTATATTTTTAAATAATTCAGGTGGATGCATTTTATGTCTTGCTATTGAACTGGACAACAAGACATTTAAACTGGTTTGTGGTGAAAACGATTTGAAGTTGAGTGAGTGTTCGTGTTCAGGAGTCAGAAATTCACAATTCATTTTAAGGTTTTCTTTGGCAATGTTTGCAAATTTAGTATTTTCCAATTTTTTGTGTAGTTTTGCACTGAAAGAATGTTATTTATTGTTGATGTTGACTACTTTTTTTTTTTAGTTTTAAGTTTATGGTTTGCAAAGAAAGTCTGTGTTTCACATCACATAACAAGATTCAAGAAAGGAGAGGAGACATGATGGTCACCTGATTGTTTGACATTTGTCTGATTTGGGCACAAGATGCAGTTTGAGGAAGTTTGAGCAAGAGACAGATGTGTCAGTACTTGTAGATACAGATCCTCCTTCCTCTTCGTCTTTCTACAGTGGGGTCCAAAAGTGAGAGACCACTCCCCCATTCAAGTGAATGGGAAAGTGGTTTACCAAGGATTGTCCCCTGTGAAGCTCTGTGTGAATGTAAAACTTTGTTTACCATGCATCTGCTCTTTGAACTAATCAATTTATCCTTGCATTACGCAGCCAGGCTACCGCACAAAATACAAATATTCTGATTTATAATTATTTTATTATTATTTGTAAATTAACACTTCTTCAATTACCAGTGTTAATTGTTTACGTTGTGCACTTCATTGTTTCTACACTTTGATTTGGTCTCCTTTGTGGTCTTTGTTGAAAAGTTAAAATGTTAAAATATTGACTATGCTCTATTTTATAACCACTGGATGAGCCTTTTGTGAATTAATAAAGTTGAAATTTATCTATTGTAATATGAGTTTGATGTCTGTTTGATTGCAAGAAATACACTATCATGTGTAGCAAAAAAAGAAATATATGAGCACTGTCAATCATTTCTCACACACACACACACACACACACACACACACACACACACACACACACTAATCCCTAAAAGCTCTTCTCTCTGTCTCCACTAGATGTCAGAAAAAGTTTGGATAAGAACAGTCAGTGCTGTGGAGAGACTTACCCAGAGATGCCAAATTACTCAACTGCCAACAATCAAAGTCCCATTTTATATTAATATTGCTGGTAAGTGGCAGTCCATGATCCAGTCCAGTCCACAGTGCTGGTATTAAATGCAGCAAAGTTACAGATCACATAACAGTGGCCTCACAAAGTATTGTGACACAAAGGAAGAGTGACCATCTCAGCAGCTCTACATCAACCAGGCCTTTATGGTTAAGTGTGGCTAAACATAAGTCAGACTATTTCACTGCTGCTGTTTTTTTTGTTGTTTTTTTTTAGATAAATGTGCTTTAATGTCGCACATTAATCTTTCTGGCTCCACTGGATTAAAATGGAGGCCCCGCTCTATATTTACGGGCAACACGAGGCGATCATAGAACGGTTCAGGTTCATCAAAGGGGAACATGGGAAGTTACCTGTGAGTCTCTTGAACTTATGTTTATTAAAACATGACATTGTGTCAGAAATTCAGTGAGCCCACGTCAGGACGATACGTCTACCGAGATGAAGAAGAAGGAGATCGGTGAGCAAGTCAAATAAGTAACAGTGAGGATGAGCGCAGGGGGTCTAACACACCCAGCGCTACATTTAGCATTCAGCCACCAGGACCCTTTGATTTTTTCAAGCCGCATAAGTGGACATAATGGATACACAGATTCTGCCAACCGAGCAACTTAACCTTAAGCTCTGAGGAGAATCAGGTGAATACTTTAATGTACTGTTTGGACGACGAAGCAGACAAAAAGCTACTGGCCAGAGCGAGCTACTCTCACAGTGAAAGATGGCTTACTGGTGAAAGGCACACGGCTCGTAATACCTTCAGTGATGCGGTAGACGTGTTAGCAAAACTCCACGAAGGACACCAAGGTATGGTGACAAGGACAAGGTTTCCACAAAGTAATGGAGAAGCAGAATGTGCAGTTCAGACTGTGAAAAACCTCCTGAACAAGGCAGGAGACCCCTACCTGACTCTACTCGCCTACAGAGCCACACCTCTCCAGTGTAGACACAGCCCAGCTCAACTTCATATGGGCCAACGTCTCTGCACCACGGTGCCAACTTTTCCCTCTCAGCTGGCTCCTGCCCTGCTAAACAGCATTGCTTTCACTTTAAAGGAAAATGAGAAAGGGATGTCAGATGCTGCAAACTATGACAGGTGTCACCGTGCCAAAAATCTGCCCTGTCACCAGGAGAACAGCTATAGGTGGTGGTTGAAAAGATAACTGGGACTGTTCTCCAAAACCACTCCACTCCGAGGTCTTACTTGGTGGATGTACCTCGGGGGGTGGTGAGACACAACCGTCAGCACCTGATACCTCTACACACATCTGCACGAGACAGAGGTCTCCGCCACAGCAACAAACACGAGGGCCAACTCCTGAGGGGGTTCCCATGTCACCTGCTGTGGTACCCACAGTCTCTCCTGCAGAGACTCCCACTCCCAGAGCTACGTCTGGGAGAGCCAGACTAATGTGAAGAAAACTAATGTGAAAAAAAACAAAACAACCAATGTCAGACGGGCAATAGGCCCAGGAGGCACTGGAATGTGATGATGTCACAGCATAAAAACATTGAATACATAAATGCTAAACACCTGGAAGTGATGTCATATAGGGAATAGGCCAAGATCAAAGGCACTGGAATGTGATGATGTCACAGCATAAAAACACTATACATAAACACTAAACGTCAAAACAGCCCAGTTTTAAGTCCAACGTTTGACTTAAAGAGGAGTTGCTTAAATTCTTAGTGTAGTCTGTGTATTAATGAGAATCAGTCCTGATCTGAAGATGTCTGCGAATGAACAAGACAAAATTGAACATCCTCCAAAAAGGCACTTGCTCTTCTTGGCAAAAGAGAAAGCAGTGCATGACATACATGTGGAGATGACCAATTCAAAGATTATGAAGCTGGACAGGGCCATGGCAGCAGAGAGACAACAAATAAAATGCCTTGAAAAAAAGATTGCGACAACAGAGCATGTAACCGAAGAGTACCTCCAGAGGACTGAAAAAAAAGCTGCAGATGCCGAAGCATTTTATGAAAAACAGCAGGCATTAAAACAGGAGAAGAATGCTGTCATTAAGAAGTTACAAGATGAAATAGAGACCATGAAAAATAAATATGCCAAGGATAAGGAGACATTGAAAAAATATAAAAGATACAAAAGCGTTATGTGCAAGGTGATGACTTCAGAGTGGGTGAATGCCCAGGCAGAAAAGATGAAAAAACTGGGCACAAGTTCTAAAACGACTAGTGACAGCTCAGAATCTGAGAAGCAAGAGAAACAACATACTGAAGCTGAAAATGTATTTGATATAGTGGCGCATCTGAGCGAGCAGAACATGTCCCTGATTGATAGGGCCAACAAGGGAAGTGTCGCATTTACCCATGTCCAGCGTGACTATGACAGCTCATTGAAGAAAATGAAAGAGATAGGTGAAAAACAAACATTGCAGATAAATGAGTGCAGTGATGAACTTGAAAAACTAAAGAAGAGAGCCTTCTATCTCAATAGGATGATTTTAATCCATGAGTCTTTAAAAACAGCAAACGAGGATGCTATGTTGCATGTTCTTGGCTTGAAGGTGATAAAAGTGTATTGCAGAGTTGTGAATGGGCGACCGAACTGCCTCACCACCCTGGAGATGCTGTGTAGCATTGAGCACCAAGTTTCATTACTGCTCGACCTAATTGAGCAACTCCCTGAAGAAATCTGGGAAAAAGTGAAGAAGATCAAGCTGAATAGGAAGAGGCAGATGATCCATGAGAAAAAGCTGAGACTAGAGATGGAGAGAGAGAATGAAAAGCGGAGGAAGTGCAATCAAAGAATTGTGGGTAAGAAAAAGAAAACAGGTACAAAAAAACTGAGACCCAAATGTTTCTCTGGCTGGAAGGACACAGACGACGACGATGAGGACTTCAAGTTACTAGACGGGCTTATTTGGGAAATGAAGGAAACCAAAGAGAAGCCGGGCGTTGCCACTCTAGAACTGTGGGAGGAATGGGGATTTGGCGAGGAAATGACTCCAAGAGATGCCGAACTGGTAAAGCAGTGGGAGAAGGAGAAGAATACTGCAAGTGCACATGGACAGAAGAAGATGGAAGAGAGAGAGCAGAAGAACCTGGCAATTAGGACTGAAGACACAGGCAGGGACCAGCGCAATTTGAAGCTGACCCGTTCAACTGGAGGTCCCACTTTTAGTGTGGACGGGTTCAGTCATCTCTATGCTGTCCCCCCCGATCCTCCAATGAGAATGTCCTGGCCTAAACCTGTGAAAATTATAAAAAATAATAAAAAACCTCAGCCCAAATGTGGAGAGAACAAAGGCATCCACTGGCAATGTACCTGCCGCCCCTCTGCACCTGTCGTCTCCAAGAAGAGTGCTGCAATACCTAAGCATGTATGTGTCAATGGACAGAAGAAGAAACGAGAGAACAAGCAGAAGAACAAGCCAATCAGGTCTGAAGACACAGACACGGACCAGCACAATCTGGGGCCGACCTGCCTGCCACCCATTATCAAAAAGGGTAAAGCTGTAGAGGATTCAACTGGAGGGTCCACATCTTGCCCCAGCAACCCTTTGTAGCGCCTTCAAACACTCGTCTCCCGCCCATTCGAAATGCTGTTAAGCAGAAGTCCAAAAACTAATGATCTGGACAAGCATAATATCCTTAATTCTTACCCTTTCTTTTACCTTATTTCCCTTCTTTCTCTTCCCTCCCTCTCTCTCTCCCTCCCTCTCTCTGCCCCCCCATACAAGCAATGTTAATTCTGTTATAACTAAAGCATAACAAAATAAAAATAAAAAACAAATGATAAAAAAAATGTGACGTTCTTATATCTGTAAAACCATGTGAGCATGTCAGAAACCGATCTCTACTTCCAAAAGCACATCTCTAATATTTTTAAGACTGTCTTTTCTCATCTTAGAATTTTTTTTTGACGTCAACCGGATGTTGATTTCTTACTAAAATTCAATATCAGATCAATGTTGGATGTTGATGTCAAACAAATGTTGGGTTTTGACGTCAACCCGATTTTCATTTCCAACTAAAATTTGATGATCTTTGTGACGTTACATTGACGTCCAGCTGGGTTATTTCGTGTATGAAAGAATTAACTACACAACAACAACACCACGCTTGTTTTGAAATAACTTTTTTATATTCAGTTTTTTTCCAAAGTCAATGAGAAATCGTGTTGAATAATCGTGATCTCAATATTGATTAAAATAATTGTGATTATTATTTTTGCCATAATTGAGCAGCCCTAGGCTGACTATTCTTATAGAGGCGACAGCTTAAAGAGTAACAAAGCCTTTCTGTCACTGAATTATTACCTACCCAGGAGGTCATTTCTCTGGTTCTGTTTGTTTGAGTATATCTCAGAGAACGTTTTAACATATTCTATTAAAATAGTCCTTTTTCTCGGTTCTGTTCAAGTGTCCCAGTACGCTGTGACAGTGCGAACAACACCAGAATTAAAGTTATTATTCACACCTGTGCTTTTCCTAGTGACATGTCAGATGAGTTGATCAGTTAGTTTCATTGCTCAACAGAAAATGAATCGCCTCCTCTTTTGATAACAGATACATTTTTATATTTAAGTCATTTTTCCACATTTTTGCTGATTCCAGCTTCTCTGATATGAGGATTTCAAGTTTTTCTTTGTTTTACATGACAGTAAACTGAGAGCTTTGGGTTTTGGGTCTGTGGATAAAAACAATTTGAAGATAGCACTAGGCGCTCCAGGAAAACGTGTTCTGACATTTTACAAATGAACAATGTGTAGTTTTGTTGTCTTTGTTAATCGTCTTTTGTGACTGCTTCTTGTCCTGAGGTCTCTTTGGATAAAAAGAGAAAGAGATTTTAATCTCAATGAGTGCCTGATTAAATAAAGATTATATGAAGTTAAAATTAAAATAATCAGCAGATTCATTGAC
>NW_019174515.1:195562-209177 GCF_002260705.1 Seriola dumerili | reverse complement strand
ATATATATATATATGTATATATATATATATAAACACTTAAACACTTGTGAAAAAGATATGTAATGAAAGCAAGACATCAGTGACATTGACAGCAGTGCACTGAAATGGTAAACTTCACTGGGAATTAAATAAAACAACTATGAAAATAAATAACTATAAATAAAAAACATACATACATACATACATACATAAAATGCTGCCTATATAACTTGACTTGACCTGAGCATTTCCACTGAATTGNTAATTGTTAGTTGCCTATAAAGGCCTGTAAATAAAAAGCCCTGTCTACCAGGCAGTTATTGTAACATGGATGAGGCTAAAGTGGAGGTGACACCCTGAAACATAGCCTGTATTCTCTCAGTTCTCTCTGTGTATATATATATATATATATATATATGTATATATATATATATAAACACTTAAACACTTGTGAAAAAGATATGTAATGAAAGCAAGACATCAGTGACATTGACAGCAGTGCACTGAAATGGTAAACTTCACTGGGAATTAAATAAAACAACTATGAAAATAAATAACTATAAATAAAAAACATACATACATACATACATACATACATAAAATGCTGCCTATATAACTTGACTTGACCTGAGCATTTCCACTGAATTGTTGCTTCTTAATAAAAGTATTCATATCAGCACATATCGGAGAATATATGCGCTGATACGGATATATCTGTCACAGGCCAATATCGGCCGCTAAAATCGGTTCTACTCTGAATCACTGTCCAACCAACAGTTTGAATCCCAAAGACACTGAATTTATCGTCAAAACATCTGAGAAGCTGGAACCAGTTCAGCTTGAAAAATGACTAAAACAATGAATTGATTATCAAATAGTTGCAGATTAATTTCCTGCCAATAGACTAATTGATTAATCAACTACTCTTTTCAGCCCTGGGTTCAATTATTTAAAATGCTGCTGTTGCTACTGTTTTTTAATCCACAAATGCTTTAACGTGCAGATATGGATGGTCATTCCTTTTAGAATAGACAGAAGGCCAAAAAGTTGTGAACACAGAAGTAAAAACAAACAAAATCCCCCAAAGTAGTGAATTCTTTTTCCTGCATTTCACGATCATGTAAATCTAGAAAAAGACACATTATAATGTATTTAGTTGTCATGATTTTCGAATCGAGCATGACAACCAAATAAGAGGGTTTTGAATATTGAAACAGATCTCCTGTGTGTAGGCGGTCGGTGCTGAGGCAGAGACAATCACTGCAGTGGAGACGTGCTGCCACCGTGTGGACGCCCTGGAGGAAGCAGTGGTGAGTGTGTGTGTGTGTGGGAGGAACGTCAGCTTCACTTTGTACCGCTCACACTGAAATTATTTCTTGGCGCAGTTTTCCTACAATTCATTCTTGTCACCTCGTGTGTTTCTCACGGTGACAGGGATCTCTAATGGACACATATCAGAAGTATCCAGACCCAGAGGAGCTGAGTCGGTGTGTGACCTGGGACGTCATGCAGTCAGCTCTGCTCAATGAGGGAGAAAACCACAAGGTGAGATCCAAAAGCTGTTTGTAGACTTCCCATGAAGAGGGAAATGTAGTAATCCTGCCTGCTCATGACAGGCTTCATGACTGTTCAGTAGTTCATTACAGCGGTTCAGACCTCAGCCCTGCTCCTCTCTGAGTATAGTTTTAATGTTCCCCCTTTGTTTACAAAAGTGCATTCATACGTTCAGCTGAAACTACAAAGACTCTTCAGCATTTAGGCCTTTACACTGTGTGATTCAGGGCTGCTTGAGGCGAACATTGACATTCCAGAGAAATGTGCTCAGATCTGCTCTTTGGTCACAAAAAACTGTGATTCTGCATCACACAGTGAGACACAGCAGATGATGGCTGATTCTTAGGTTTGGTGACTAAAGACAGCGTCAGCAAGTTCTCACCATGTGACTGAATGCTGCTACGCCCCACATCTACAAAACAGCCAACCAGAGTACGACATTAAATGCTGCAGTTGGGTCTTTAAAATTTAGGAGGGAAAAGACACATGCAAACAGAGAAACCAAAACGATGGCAGAAAAATGAAACAGAAAATAGCTTTGTCTGCCTTTATCTTTTAACTGAGCTCTGTGACTTTCAGACCAGAAATATTAACAGTCACTTCACTGTTCAGTAATCCATACATGGGTCCAGGTCATATTAACTGATTGATTATATTACCAGGAATTATTCTTAATAGATAATTGTCAGTCTCACAAAACACAAAAATCTATTTAATGAACAGAAACCAGTGGATCGGTCATTAGCATGTCTTCACTTTTTTCTTTTGCTTTTGCTTTTGCTTTTTTTGAGTTTGTGAATTCAGGGGTTGTTGATCTAGTCAGACCCAAACATGCACATGTGTGTGTTTCTCAGAGCGTGGAGCTGGTGAACGATGTGCAGAAGGTGATCCTGCAGCTTCAAGCCGAGTGTGAAAAACTGCATGAAACAACCAGGTGTCTGCACGAGGACAACACACAGAAACAGAAGCACATAGAGGTAAAGAAAAACACTTACTGCATGTTTCATGTTGCTCTTTTCTTTGTCCCTCTCTTCTTCGGTGGCCCTTAGAGATCAACGCACTGCAGCCTAAGAAACCACATACTAATAGACAAAACACAAACATATTCAGAAAAGATGTTTATCAATTTGACATCACATGTGCTGCAAATACACACAACACAACCAAATATAGAAATGTGTTGCAAGTAGCACAGACAACAGTGGAAGTGTTTCCAGGGGACACAAAAAAGTGATGAACCTGGCTGGGATGCACCTGCATGGATGTATCCATACATACTTGTTGTTCAATGCTTTTAACTTCAAAAGTCACAAAACATTGAACAACGTCTCATTTAGACAAAAGACAGAAAGAGGAAAATCTGAGAAAGTATCTGAACTCTGTGCACCAGAAATAAGTTTTTCCTTCTTTCCTCTCCTCTTAATTAATGCTTCATATTATTGAATTCAGGCGCGAGTGTAAGGTACGGAGAGAGCTGTTCAAACACTAACACTGTCAGCCATTTACTCATGTTTTGACTTTTTGACTGTAACGTCCCAGTGACAGATGCAGGGGTTTGACTCATACTGCTTTTGAAAGGTTGATCTGATTAACCACGTGGTATTTGACTTGTGATCTCACCACAGCTGGTCAGGATGGAGTTGGACTCTGTGAAGAAGCAGCTGGAAGACTGCAGGAAGAATATTCATGAGAAGCTGCAGTCTCAGGGAGCTCCAGAGAACGACGATGCTGCTGGTATCAGAAAGTAGGTGTTGAAGTCACGCTCATTAATCAACAGTAAAGTTTTTCAATATCGGTAGTCAGCCCTGCTGTATTCACCTCACACCTGCACATGGTTGTTTCATACTGTGAAAATGAAGAACCTAATATAGTGACGTTTCTTTGTGTGTCTTTCTGTTCCAGACAGCTCGTGGACAGATTTCACTGCCTCTCCTGTGACCGACCTGTTGTCAAGCAGACCCCCGGACCGTGAGTCAACACAAATAACAGTGACTATCATAATTCATGTATTTAGATTTCTACTCGTTATGTGTCCAGAGGAAAAGTTATTTCATAATTTTCATTTCCTGTGTCTTATATTTTAATGCCTCAGCCAGGGCCAGAGGCGTATTGTTTTTGGGTTGTCCGTCTGTCCGTCCATCTGTCAGTCCTATTCTTGTGGACAAAATATTTCAGTTCTTCAAATTTGGCACAAACATTCACTAGGACTCAAGGATGAACTGATAAGCAGTAAGAGGTGGAGGTTGTGTGTAAAAAGATTTTTTTTAACATATTAATCTAAAATCTTTTTTGGGATGCAAAACAAAAAATCTCGTAGGTCCCTCGTAGTGACCTTGAACAAATCTGAGGCTCTGAAACTTTAGATCAACAGTTCCAGATTTAGAAAAAAGAAAACCGCCAGACTACAGTCACCTGGCCGTGTCGAGGAGCTGCGGCGGGAGTCACACAGTGACCTCAGCCAGCCAACGGCGCACTGGCCTGCAGTACATGAAACACCACAACCAGCCTGAGGGGGACGGTGTCATTCAGGTATGACAAAGAAGAGCCCAGCCATCTTTTATACTGATGTAAAGTTACAGTTTATATCAACGGCAAGAAGAGGTCGCCTGAACCCCCCAGCCATCAGAACCACGGAAACTAAACTACCTACAATCTCTACCAAAGACGGTAAAGTTAATGTTTCTAAATGTCTCATGTGTTTGTTCCTGAATTATTAATTGATGTTTTAAAACCACAAATGTGACTGACCTCACCAGACTTTATTGCTCTATTAAGAATGGAAATATTCAACTTTATTTAACCAGGAAACATTTAGTTTAGTGCAATTAAAACTTTCTTTTGCAGCACCATGTAACACATAGAGGACCACACACACAGACAGTGAATTAGAAAATATATGAAGAGAATAATCAAGGTTCACAAAACACATAAAATAAAATGGATGAAATAAGGCACACGTGACAGTAGCAGAGCTCTTATGTGTGAGCAGCTTCTACAGTCAGTTCTTCTTTTAAACATTTTACTCATGTAGCTGCAGGGAGCAGCAGTGTTGTTCTGTCAGCTCCCAGCAGCTTTAGTCCACATGTGTTGGTGCAGAAATTCTTTGAGCCTTGAACTGAGAACAAACGTCTGAAGGTCGATGTGAAATATGAAGAAGTGATTTCACACCTGTTGAGGCTCATAGTTGCTGTTGAACATGATTCATGACAACGAATGTCATCCAGTGTATTTTGGCTGACAGTTGGAAATGTCAAGGTAAGGTTCAGTTGTTGTTGTTTGTGCTGGTTGTCGTGAACCTTCCTCACATGTTGAACTGTTCATGTGCTACAGTGACGGCCGGCTTGTGCAAGATTAAAGACAAAGCCAAATGCCCCCCGTCATACAAACCCACGACTTCTCCAGAGGTGGGGCACAACGCTCCACTTCATCACCCCCACAGTCCTAAGACTGCCCAGTGCAGCCGCTCAGGTGAGTCACACACAGTCCTCTGCATGCCTCCCCAGGTTTCCTCTCACAGTCTAAAGACTTCCTGTTCAGGTCTAGTGTTGTGTCAGGAATCTGTGAGACCTGTCTGAACATGTCTGAACTGATCGGTGCAGATGTCACACTGAAGGCCTGTATTATCTTCACCGGTCTCTCTTCAGTTCACTGAGTTTAACCTTGATCATAATAACATATAATAATTATTATTATTATTGTGATGGTATCATTTTTAATGATAATTATAATTATTAAATCCAGTGAATTAATTTTCAAATTCAATTGAATTTATTTTTTAAATTATTATTTTAAATAATAATAATTATTATTATGGTAGAAAACCAAAACATCTTGGTTTTCACAGTGGAGCTCACAATACAACAGCACACAGAGTCAATCTGATATATAAAGACATTTAAAACTATTAATATAATTAATTCATTTATCTGAATTGTATCCAACCCCCACCGCACAGAAATGTCTCTTTTTCTTACAGTACGTTCTCTGGTTCTGGTCATTTAATTATCTGTTCCCTTACATCAGTAAAAGAACATGTCAACCCTCCTCTTCCTCCTCTTGCTCCTCCTCCTCTTCCTCTTCCTCTGTGTGTCCAGCCTCCAGCAGCTCGGGTCGGGACTGGCCGGTGTCGGCTCTGGGCTGCACGTCTCAGAGCTCCATCACTCAAGCTTCAGCTGCAGCAGACAGCAACACAGAGCCTCAGGACAACCAGCAGGCCGACCTGTAGGAGGCGACAGAGAGCTCTGCACTGTGTCTGATAACGCCACATAACTGATAACACCTCCCATAAATCACCTGTCAAACACTTTTATATATTTTTGTGTTCTATGATCAGCTAGTTTGAATATTGTTATTATTATTATCATTAACAACTAATTATTATTATTTATAATAATAATAATAACAATAATAATAATAGCAACAATAGTAATTGAATCACTACCTGTTGCACCAGAGGATTTTTACAGTGAGCGACACAACAGTGTTGAGACAGAAAACATAATAAAACATGGAGGATTTACAAGTTGTAATGAGATTGACAACATGGAACATGGAATAGATGAAACTTAGAGGATCCAATGAGTATAGAAAAAAATATATGAATAGAGATAATAAATATAGTTACTAATAAAGTATATTTGTATGTGGCAACAAATAAAAAATCAACAATAACTAGAGAAGGTGTCATCCTTAAGTGGCAGTTACAGATGAGTGAATAAGGCTTGAAAAAACTGCAGGCTGTAATCAGAGCTTTCCATAAACACTGTTTAACAGCTAAACAGCTGTTAAACAGTTGACTATTATTTAATTCCAGCTGGCTTTAGTATATTCATTCTAATAATAAACTAGTTTTGATTGTGAAGTTGTGATTGATGAACTGTGGGCTACACTGCTTGACACTGCCCCCACAGTTTCCGGTGGTACTGCTACGTTTGGTTCGTATCCGTAAGCTTCCAGGACACGTGCAGAAATACGCACGAAATGAACGCAGAGTACAGACAGAAGGCTCCGTCCGTATCCGTATGCATATCTGACGTAGAGCATAAAAGAGCCTTAAAGCCCTCCAACACTAAGCCTGCATCAACGCAGGTTTACAAACCACACTCCCAGAAAAGTACAGCACTTGAGTCCAGAATGGAAGAAATGCCACATACCTACAAATGTTAGTTCTGTGCAGTTATTTCCAAAGAACAAGTAGGCTTAATGAGTTACATTAGATTTTGGGGGTCAAAGGTCAAGGTTGCAATGATCTCATAAAACACGGTTTTGGCCGATGGAATGTTCTATCTCAAAACCACAGTGCAAACATTCACTTGGACTCAAAGATAAACTTAACATATTAAGATTTTAGTGGACAAAGGTCAAAGTTCAAGGTCACGGGGATCTCACGTTCTTGTGAATGCGACATATCAGGAACACCCAGAGGAAATTTCATTACTTGTGGCACACTGTGACCTCACAAAACACGTTTGTGGCCATAACTCACAAATTCATACTCTAATTATGACACAATTTAAATCGAATGTCTGTAAGATAAAATGAACTCATTACATTTTATTTCCAAATGGTTAAAGGCCATTTCCACTGTGACATCATAATGTTCTGCAAAAACACTTCTGGCCATTATTCAATGCTGTAACTCAGGAAGGGGTGATTGTGACCATATTTCCTGAAACTTGGCTGGTTGGCGGAGGGATACAACCTTGAGGCTGTAATTCCAGTTTTTATTTGACTTGATCATTTGAGGAACTGTGGAAAAAACAAGGATCTAATCATATTAAGAATGGCAAACGAAAAAATGTTCAACTGAAAAGAAATGTGGCCAAAGAAGCATGGGAGTGAGTTTTTATTTATTCCGTTAACATTTTTCCCTCCTCTAGCTGAATGTAATGAGTGCCATGCCATTGCCCACTCATCTACATCTTTGTTAATAGTGTGTATAAGATCATCTTTTAGATAATGTTTTAATAAATTACAATATCCTTTCTGAAATATTTTTGTGTAACAATGAATTTCCCATGAGGGAAAGGTGAGGGCGTCCCAGAGCTTGCCGGTGTATTTATACCCTTCCTCTTAAAGAGACCCTCCTCGCCCATGAGTGGGACTCCACACAGAAAGAAAAGATAAGAAAATGTGGGCTGTGTCTCAGCCTCACGCTGTAATTTTACAGTTCAAAATATCCTACAATGCTTTTCAAATTTTTTGTGGGTTATGATGTAATGTAAATTCTTGTAGGAATATGCTCCAGTAGTAACAAGGAGTAAGAAAAGAGCTAATATTACAGCATAACTGGAACTATAACAACGGCAGGTCCTGAAAATGAACAATGAGTACATTGTGTGTATTTTGTGTAGGTGGTCCAGTAGGTGCATAACATGATGACTGGGGTATTTTACCTCTGTCTTGTACAGTCACCTCCCAAACTTAATTGGGGTCAACATCAAGTGCCCTGAGAAAGATGGAATATTGGTTTGTCTTCATTACCCCAAATTCCCATTCCAAATTCCTGGCCTTTGAGCGAAAGCCCAGCCTCGCACTTGTGAGAGTAGGTTAAATATTGGTCTCAACATCCTCTGATCTAGAGATTCTTGCAAACAGGATGTTTAGAGAGAATAGAGCTTATGCATAAGAGGTTACCATAACTAAACATCTGCGGGTTTTGGCTGAGAGACTTGCTTTGCTTCTAATTGGGTGAGCACAATGAACCAAAATAAAGAATCATTTCCGTGTTTTGCAGCAAAGAAGACAAACTGGAAGCATGATCTGAGACCAGAGAGGGAGGGCCGGCAGTCAACTTTCAAGGTATAAAAGTCGCTGGTCAGTGTGAATAATGAGCTGCAAGATGAGACTTCTGCTGCTAGTACAACTTCGGTGAAGAGTTCCCATCCTCATCTGAAAAGGTAAAACATTTTAAGCTTTTGGATGTTGTGATGAGCATTTTAAGACACTATATGGATTTAAGGGTTCCCAATTAATATAAATAAATAAATAAATATCTTAAACTGTACTTCCAATAATCATTGGTTGCACTCCTGCAACATGTTAATTTAGTATATTAGTCTTCTAACACACCAAACAAATAGGACTAAGCACAAACTATGTAACAAACAATACTGCATTTGTATAACGCGGGAATCACTGTGTGTAGCTACAGCATGTGCACTTTATCGCGATATATTGCACAGTTAATTATTGCTAATGCTACCTTCCCTTTCCTTTGATAAATTGAGTCAAATACTTTCACTCATCACCTGACAAAAAAAGCAGCTTAGTCATTCCTTCATCCTCAAACAAACTTGATTACCACCCCTGATTTTATTCAGTCATCACTTGACGAACACCTTTTGTATTCATTCATTCATCGTTGCCCAGCGACTACCTTTACCACATTGAATTATTATTCATCTCCTCAGAGAATTAGTGTCTGGGTTATTCAGTCACTCTCAGTCTGACTGAATCAGGCAGTTATGGATGAATGGTCTCCACACGAGTCGGGTATTCTTTCCACACTAAGCAGCGATAAATGCTCCCCACCCAGTAAGCTGTCGGAAAACCATTTAGACACTGCTTATACATGCACCCCAAGTGTATAGCTTACATACTGTGTCTGTGTGTGTCCGTGGGTGTGTGTGTGTGTGTGTGTTTAAGAGAGAGAAAGCAATTACCAGGCTCATGTCCCCGCAGCTTAATAGAATAACTTGCCAAATCAATGCAGATTACATTTGCAAATCCATGTGATATGAGTGCATGTATTTAATTTGAGGTGTGGGACTGTATGATAATTGTTTTTCCTCAGTCATCAACAGCACCCCCATGCCTTATCGAGATGATAGAAGAGCTTTTTCTTTTAAATAACATGACTGTGCTTTTGGAAAGAGTGAGAGAGCCAGTTTTCACTTCCAGAGAAAGTTCTGGTATAACCTTATTTTTCCAGAGAAGATGTAATGTACAATAGGAGCTTTAAGAGGGTCCCTGCATTTGCTAAACTACTTTCTGTCACACTTACATTATCAGTACAAACTTGTCAATTTCCCACTGTCACAGCATTAGACAAATATGATAAATATGAAGCTACTGTCAGCTAGGGCTGCCACTAACAACTATTTTTCTAACGATTAATCTATCTACTATTATAATACGATTAATTTTCCTCCAGAGAATCTAAATGACACTCTGACACGAGCAATAAACCCAGATTCAGGGGTTAAACATTTTCTCAAACACTTATTCAGTGTAAATACTCAGGCAGCAGCAGACAACTTTACGACTTTATCAGAGTAAGCATCAGCTACAAAGACCAAAGATATTAAAAAGCTCTGTCTACTAATGAATAAACAACACTTACACATGAAGTAATCCTTAACGTTTGTGACTGATCTCACTGTGCGCCACAAAATAACATTTGTTAAACAAGACTTATGGTGAAGGGATTTGAACAGTGATGTGCTCAAGTCAGACACTAACAAGCGGATCTTATCTTTATCTTATCCATACACCTTGTGATCCAGCTCAGAAGATTACTGTTGTTGTTTTTTGTTGTTGTTGTAGTTGTTGTTGTTGTTTTTGAAAAGAGTAAATTCAGAACAGGATTTGAATTGATTGTTCTGGTTTCTCAGTTTACAACAATCTGCCACGTTTTAGGATTTGTGGTAAACTAAGATAATTAGTGAGACTCACATAAGGACAGCTTTCGTCAGCGCGATGTTGTGTAAAAGACACCAGGAGTCCGTGGGAGAAACATGAAATTTCTCTTTTCTGTTTGTTGCTTGTCGAACAGTTATTTTAATAAAGTTCTTATTGGCCTTTTACGTTTTATTGCATTTACGGTAACGTAAAGTTCAGTGATAGTTGCCTTCACCTGGTTCTGTCTCGCGCAGCCTCTGCCGTGCCGTTTGCTCCGTGTGCGTGCGCGCTGTTTACCTGCAGCCCCGCCTCTCCCAGAGAGCAGGCTGGAGGACAGAGAATCAGTTTGACCATAAAAGACAAATAGAGAATAAATATATGGCGGTTAATAGTGACTGACCGCCACAAATAAATCAATGTATGTATGAGAAACGATTCATCGTCGACGTCGTCGATTACGGCGACTAATCGCGGCAGCCCTACTGCCAGCAGGAAGTTAGCTTAGTATAAAGAGCTGAAACATGTTATAAGACTTTATATCTTGATAAAACCACAACTTGCTTTTACAGACGATTTTGTTTTTGTTTTTGATTTTGTTTTTGTTTTTGTTTTTGTTTCTGTGCGAATTAAACAAGTGACATATAACGTGATAATTCAAGAGTTGTAGCTGTAGAGACTCAAACAAACATTCACTAAGGCTCATGGATGAACTGATTAGATTTTGGGGGCTAAAGTTCAAAGGTCAAGGGTGTGTTGACCTCACAAAATTCTATTCAATCTAATTCTACTTTTGTAAGTAGTAGCTCTGCATCTACCTGAACAGATGGGTGATGGACTGGTTCAGTTGAGGGTTGAGCTATGGTCATCATGTTATGGAGATAATATCTCAGCACAGCAGGTCCTTGGCCTTTGCCCGCTGAACATTTTATCAGGTTTTTTCTGTCTGTGGAAAAAAATGTAGTTTTGCATGGCTAAACCCTGGGGGCTCCTTATGCTGAGACACTCTTTATGACCGCCTTGTTCAAGCACACATTTTATAGATGCCACTCACCCCACCGGGAACCACTGCTGCTGATTTATATTTCCATAAAGCAATATGAATATAATGGGTTTATAGCACTGCTTGCTTTAGGACAAAGACAAAGAAGAAGAGAAAGACCCACTGCTGACACTGACAGGGGTGATTGGTAGGGCAAGGCAATGATTTTAAATCAGGTTTTACTGTCGTTAACCATTTTAAAATGATAGATTTATACATCGAGGCTTAAGATTTTTGCCAGTTTGCGGGGATTTCTTTATAGAGGGAACCACCTCAGCACTATGTGGTCTTATTCAGAGAACCAAATGACGTATTCTTTTAATACATATAGCCAACTGTTGTGAAACATGCTTCTTCTGTTTTCCATTTCCCTCTAAAATTAGAAAGGCTGCCCTTAACTTCGACATTTTGGATTGCAAGGTATGGATTGTTGTTGACACCTGCATTAACAAATGATAAAAACATAAAACTAGACTTGAAGTAACTTTAACCGGTTGCATGTATCCTAAATTCAAACGGTTTGTATGATTTGGCAAAGTCACTCAACTCAACTAATGTGCCTATCTCGTTTCTAATATTTTTATTGTAAAGCATAAACACAATTATACACATCACCGAATGGACAAGTTGCTTGAATTTAAGAATTTAACCATAAACAAATAACAACACCTACAACAAAGAAAAGCAACCACAGCAATACGCACAGAAAAAAGCCGAGTAGAATACCTCAAAATCGACTTTTATCTAGTTTTAAGTCACATACACTTTTTACACCTTGGGCATTTTTAACTATATATTTTAACCAGATGAAGGATTTTAGTCATTGGACGTCTGGATCTTAAGTTGTCAGAGAAAAAAGCCAGGCAAAGGTCAGGCAGCTCAGCTCCCAGTCACCGGAGACGTCCTGCCCTGTGTCCGCTGAAGTGTGTTTGCAAGTCACAGATTTTTTGAATCCCCTGGTCTGTGTGTTTAAGGATGTTTTAGATTATTTCCAGGGCGAGGGTATCAGTCATTGTTGTTATCCAGGCTTTAAAGGTATAATGTGTAAGATCGTGCTACTTGATCCACCTCCATAGGGGGCAGCATTTCACCTCTTCGTCCCTGTCCAGTTAATCATGTTGTTGGTTTCCCCATGTTCCTTATAATTTATTATTTATATGTGCATTTATCGTTGATAGTTAAAATTGTTGATAACACTGAAACAAATTATGAGTACTTGTAATACAAACAGTATGTTTTTATTTACCAATAAAAATAGGAAGGCAAGGGGACACTGCATGACACATGAAGCTGTTCCTCATATTAATGACTGAGCCTGAAATTTTTTTGGCTGAAATTTCTATTCAGATTTCATTCACGATCTGGGCTCACAAATAGATTCAGTGTCTGTCTGTGGGGACTATTCTTGGCTTTGGACCCTTGCTTGAGCTCTGCCTTTAAATTTTCAGCTTTTTATTGAAATGTAAGCAGTTCAAGTCCAGTGAGTAATGTTAAATAATACAATGTTGAGTGGACTGCTCAAGGTTTTGGGCAATTAAAAAACGAAAAACCAGGTCAATTTCATGGAAAACAGGCCTTTTACAGGCATAAAGAATTTGGTTAATTTACAGCTTTCCTGCAGCAATGTTAGGCAATGAAGCCTTAATCCAAACAATTTCTACAGGTGATGATTTACATACTCTCTGTTTGTACAAAGGCAATGTTGGGACAAATGGTGTTACTACAACCTCTGATGCATTATGTTGGTTGCCCATTATTATATGGTACCCTAATAAGATGTAACTAGCCCTACTTTGTGTCAATTTGACAAAAACTAAAATTAATATTTTCTGTATTAGAAGGTTAATAAAACAATGCATACCCTAATTAGACGCCATATATACATATATATACATGCCCAAATTATGGTGTAATTATTAGATACTGCATATAATTTCATAGAAGACCCAAAATATACTATACTTAGACATTATTATATTAAAAGCAAAGAGCTAACCTTCAAGTCCCCAAAGTTCTTGATGTTCCAGTATTATTCAGCAACTGTGTCACGGAAAAGAACGTAGTATAATGCCATCAAAGCCGCGCTGCATCGCCAGACCGTCTCCTTCAAACTGCTATTCCCAACCTGACTTATTATCAAGATAGGGATAGAGATATACAGCTACAATACGCCGGCTAAAGCCAAAGATAAACTCTCACGTCTGATGCCTATTCTCATCGGCCAACACGATATCTATGATCTGTAACTGAATCAGCGTATTATTACCCCAGTAAATTGGGGCGTGAACCTTTAATTCATTCATTAGCCGTTTACCATTTATCCTTTTAGGGTTGTGAGGAGGCTGGAGCCAATCCCAGCAGACACTGGGCGAAGGCAGGGTACACCCTGGATAGGTCACCAGTCTATCACAGGGCTGATGT
>NW_019174515.1:155562-190562 GCF_002260705.1 Seriola dumerili | reverse complement strand
GGCGATTTTGATAGGAGCGTGGGAGGTGACTGAGTGGAAGATAAATGGCAAGAGTAGCGAGCAAAATGACAAAGTGAGGGGGATGGAGGGGTAGAAACACAGAGGTAAAGAGGTCTGGAGAAAGTGGGAGGCTGAGGAGGAAAAGAAGAAAAGAAGAGCAGTGAGAGGAGGTGAACTGGAAGATATCAGGAGAGGAGGAGGTGGAGGAAGAGAGAGATAAGAGATGAGATAAATGGATAGAGAAGGAAGAAGAGAGTAGGTGGAAGATGGGAAATAGAAGAGGCAGCAGGAAAGGAGGAGAGAAAAAGAGGTAGAGGGGGTAAACAAAAGACAGGAAACAAAGGGAAATGTTGGTGGTTGAGATCGAGATGTTCTGTCAGCAGCTGTTACTGGGAAAGAAAGGAGAGCAGCCCAGGATATTTTACAAAGTGTGTGTGTGTGTGTGTGTGTGTGTGTGTGTGTGTGTGTGTGTGTGCAGTGTCAGAAGCACCTATGCTCTTGGTTTCATTCCATTAGTTCTCATTAATCAATGTATGAAAATCAATGTGCAAAATCTGTGTGTGTGTGTTTGTGTGTCTGTGTGTGTCTGTGTGTGTGTGTGTGGTAGAGAGAGAGTGGGTGAGTGGGTGAGGCCCATGTGGCAGAACACTCTTCACGAGCTGTCAATCAGCAAACACCAGCACAGGCAGCGAGCAGCACGCGCTGAAATAGGCTAATTGAAATCTTGCTCTTTTCTTTCCTCCTCTTTTCTACAATCTCTCTATCCTCATTACCAGCTGCGACAGCAGGCCTGGTATTGTTTTCAGCCTGTGTGTGTGTGTGCGTGTGTGTGTGCGTGTGTGTGTGTGTGTGTGTGTGTGTGTGTGTGTGTGTGTGTGTGGTCAGTGTTGTCCTGGAGACACCTACTGTAGTGGGAACTACCACAGTCTGTCTGTGGACAGATTATGTCACCGGGATCGTGTCACAGTTGTGTAAAATACAGTCAGAAACTATACAGGTGTGTAGCTGAGATCAAAATGAAAGATGGGTGTGGTCCGACCCAAGAGTGCTCATGCAATAATGTAGTAATATCTACTGAGTACTTTGGGTTTTGAATGTCAACATGTTGGTAGGCATTGTGGCTGGTGCGATCCCATCGCAAGATGGTCTGTGGTTTTCTCTACATTTTCTTGCACAGTCATCCCCATCTTTCTTTTTCTTTCTACTTTCTTTCTCATTTTTTGAGGCTGAATTGACGGCCGCTCCCTCCCTGCCTCCTTCTTACCCTCCTTGACTTTTTACCTTCCTGTGTCCCTTCTTCTCTTTGTCCCACTGTCAGATTGAATAACATAACCTCTCTACGTCACTTTGTGAGATGAGAGTGTTTTAGAAACCGTACTGTATCTGCTTCTCACATCATCTCATCCCTCCTCCTTTTTTTCTGTCACAGTAGTGATAAATGAGGTTGTCTGGGTGAGCAGACACATACGAGACCAATCAAGTCAGTCAATTAGACAACCTGCTCTCTCAACCAGGCTGACAGAGCAGCTGAGGATGTATTACTGTGTGTGTGTGTGTGTGTGTGTGTGTGTGTGTGTGTGTGTGTGTGTGTGTGTGTGTGTGTTCAGATGAATTTTATGAATTTATTAAGGGGGGTGTTCAAGCTAAAATGGGGTGTAAAGCGGCTGTTTAATAGGAAAGTGTGTATGGTAAACAATCTAAAACCAGGGCTGTGGTTACATGATGTTTTAACTGTTGCTGAACAGCAGTCGCTGTCTCCACAAGTTGTAATTACAAGATGACGCAATTTCCATTTAATTCTGGTGAGGTACAGTGTTTTACTTAGTAATGAAACCATTACAGTGCTTATTTTTGACCAGCTAAAACGTAGTATAATAATGATCTGTGTAAGGTTTGTAAACTTTAACTAGCATTAGCATTTTTCCACATTTTCTTGTTCTGGCACTTGAAATTTAGCTCAAGAGTCTCCTATATCTCTTGATCATCTTTGAGATGTTTCTGCTTCTTGATTAGAGTTCACCTGTGGTAAATTTAATTGATTGGACATGATTTGGAAAAAAAATAAGCACAGTCAGGCTCAAATACTGTTTAAGTCTCATACCAGTACTGGCCTTTTATTATGCCAGATATCAGCCACTCTGATGATGGTGCTTCCGTATATGACTGCAGTAAAAGAATGTAAAGATTTCAATCAACACCATTGAGTTAATTTTGGTTTAGCAGCATATATGACAGTATATGGATAATGCAGTTTTAAAACTGAGAAACATGTGGCAGTTGAGCAGCTGCATCGCTCCCTAATCACTACTGACAACTGTAACATTACAGTCAAAGCATATTGAAAGGTGTGTGTGTCGGGTCTGCAGAGTTCAGTATGCTAAATACTGTATAAACAGAGGCTGCAGTGTCAGTCATGAGCATGGTGATATCACCGTTCTCAGCAGCTGGTATCATTTGTTTATCATCTAAGCCTTTCATTAACAAGGAAACGTGGGGAGTGAGGTTTCCGCAACTGGCTGGTTAGCATGATGAAGTGTTATGAGCGTCTCCAGTGTTGTCTGCAGCGCTGCACAGAAATCGTGCAGGTCGCAGATCAATTCGGTCGTGTTGTGGCAGAAAAGGCCACGCGCGACAGCACCCTTGGAGATGAAAGCATACCCTGCTCGCATGGCCTATGTAATGCTGTTACGTTGATCATTTCGACTTTACTACCTTTTCCTTCATTGCAAAAGCTGTTATTGGCTTTTCAGAGGCCTGAAAGATTTCTTTTTATCTCCCACTGTGTATGTCTTTTTGTATATACTGTATGTGTGTGTTTCAGTGTCCCAGAGGTCTTGTTATAGGATTAGAACAGAGCAGTGACAGTGGGCCTCAGAGGACTATAAAAAAACAGCAAATCAAAGCTTATATCACACACGCTTGCAAACACACAGACAGTGAGAAAAAGGTGTTTTCCTGACACAGTGAACAGTTATCTGGGTTAAGGAAAGAGGAGGCAGGAAGTGATTATGAAAACAAAGGAAGATTGTTGAGGCCAAAGGAAAGCAGTTTCCCTTTGATTACTTAAAGTCCCAATGAAATTAAACATTTTATTTTTAAATTTGCAAGACAATGACCCCTTTATGACACGTTATTTTAAAACAATCTTCATCGTTCAGATGAACACAAAAATTGCGCGTTTAAACATTCCCTTAAAGGAATCCTTTGCATTTGGGAAATATGATTATTCTTTTTTTGGTGGAGGATAAAATGAGAAGATTGATACCACTCTAACATTTGTCTGTTCAATATCAGGCTACAATGAGCAACTGCTTTGCTTCTCTCAGCATAAAGGCTGGAAAAGGGTAAACAGCTATAGCCTGTAGCTGTCAGAAGATAACAAAATCCAACCAGCCAATCATTTCTTACTGTAAAAACATCAATTTTTGGGACCATTTCTTGGCTCTGAGTAGTTGCCAGGTAACAATTAGAGACTATCAAGAAATAGTTCAACAGATAAAAAGGCACGTAAAAAGCAAATTTATGTTTTTGTATGAATTAAGTAAACAAGATATAGGTGTTCATTGCTGAGCTTTAGAGGCACTGATAGGTGTGTTTTTAACCTATGGACAGAGCCAAGCTAGCTGTTTCCCCCTGTCTTAATGCTAAGCTAACCCGCTGTTGGCTGTTGTCATGCACTGAACACCTCAAGGTAAGGACTTAAAAGCTTAACTCAGGCGAAGGCTTCCACAAATCATAATCACTCTACTTAACAACTGTCAGGACAGGACAGCAATACATACAAGGCAGACTGATCTAGAGGGAGAAGGCTGAGGCGAGGTCAGAAGACTGAACTGTGGTTACACACAAAGGGCAAACATCACTGTGGCAGGAAAACATACAAGGGCAGGAAGTGATTCTGAAACGAGAAGGCGAGTTAGTGACATCAAAATAAAACAGTGTAAGTGTATACAGTGACAAGACATATCCAAATTGATGCAGAGCTGGACATGACAGCTGTAACTTTATATTTACCCGACAGATGTGAGAGTCTAATTAGCTTTCTGCACATGAAAAGTCAGCCCGCAATGAGCTTAAAAATTTTGTTTTTTTTAATGTTTTTTTTAACATTATTTTTGCAAGTGTTGGCAAGCAACACGTCGCATTCAGATCGACATTTGTGAAAGGCAGTTGTCACCAAGGAACTATTAAAAGAACATGTTCTGTGTGTGTATGTGTGTGTGTTTTTGAGGTCTCATGTGAGCAGTCCTCTTCGCATCCTTCTTATCCGTCTTCCCCTGAAGCGACTTCTCCCCTGCCAAACAGACTGTTGTGTTGATTTTCACTAAGCATGTTGGTTTAGCTGTAAATATCAGCAGATGAATGCTGAGACTGTGTCTTGTGGGTCTACATACATACATACATTCAGGCTGTGGGTCCTCTGTGTTAGTGTAAAAGCCGCAATCTTTTTTTTTTTTGTTGAAAATGTAGTTTGATTTTGATGATAGGATCAGCAGTTGATAGGCAAAAGTCTGATGCAGTTAAAAACAATCACTCTCTGGTAAATATAAAGTTGTCTCAAGAAGATTAATCATTATGAATTTAAAGTAAAAACAATGAAGATAAATGAATCTCAAGTTACTTCGCTATTAGGTTTTAGCACTTACATAGCATTCTGAGGGGCCTACAAATCCACATTAATAATAAATACTCACGCAGTGGCACAGCAAGTCTTTTTTTAGAGGTGACAAGTGTTTTGTTGTTTTGTTTGGCCCCTTTTTTTTCCCAGCAGCATCTCTCTTTTGACACATGCCCCTTCTCAGTTTTCTTTTAGTGTAAAATTTCAAAAGGTAAATAAATGAATAAAATTTCTGTGTTGCTGTTTTACACTTAGTCTCCATATTTCATAGTAGCCATGTGTGTTATGATGCAGGAGGTCTGAGAAGCTACTGGCTTAGTGATGTGGTTTTCATCTAAGAAAATGCACCAGTTAATATCACATCACAGATGGGGGCTGAAGCAGTTGAAAGACCACACACACACACACACACACACACATGTCCACACATGCACATGAGCAGACACACACACTGCTGGCTTACTGCTAGTGTTAGCTTGTTTTCAATTCACACAATATGGAGGGTTTTAGCCCTGCATGTTTTTTCATGCTTTGGCCAGCAGCAAAGAGAGTTGAAAATCTTCCATAGTAACAAATTAGATGACTGTTGTTAATTGCAAAACTTTTTAAGTTGTCAAGATTTTTTAACTTTTTTTCAAGAATAGAATAATAATTCAGATCAGATTAATTGCAGGGGCATTAACAGAGTCATTACCTCAAGTAATTTAACCTGGTGAGAACAAAGGAGAAATTTTGTAGGGCTTGTCACTACAACTACAACAAAAGAAATCCATATTTAAATGTACAGTTGTACAAGCTGCTGCCTCTCTGTGGAACGAACCCTGCCTTTTAAAATACATGTTAATTGATGCAGTTACTGTGACAGGTCAGCAGTCTGGAGATCAAAGAGGAGCTCTCAGATGTCAGAGAGGAAACCGGTTTTAATGGCCGCAGAAACACGTTTACGCTGCAGTGTGTGTACATGTGTGCGCGTGCACGTCATGTGGGGGTGGACTACAGAGTTTGATATGTAAATACCGAAGGGTGAATCATTTATGAAGTCATGTACCATCCATATCTGACATACTACAGAGTTTAATGTTTGTGTGTGTAGGAGAGAGAGAGGGAAATCGGCAATAGATCTCCGGGGTAATATTTCAAACTAGACATTTATGCTTTGGCTACTTTGCTTGGAAACGGTTTTGAAGATTGATTCAAACATGCACTTTCAATGAGCCACCTGGACTGATCTTAAACTTCCTTTATATACTTCTTCATACTTTAAATTTCTTCCATGTATGAGCACAGACAGCACCACCTGAGATCTTGACAGCTAATCGGCTGTTGTCAGTAATATATATATAATATGCAGATTCAAAGAACTTTGCCTATTTGTTAATATCAGAATGATGAAGGATAAACTTGGAATTTTCATTTTGCTAAAAAACATGTAATAGATCTCTTTCTTAATGGCAGCAGTGAGGGGGACGTGTGTTCTTATGCTAAACAGTTTTGTTCTGCAAAGAAAGGCAAGGTAACCTTATTTGTACAACTGATTTAGATAAGCTGAAGAAATGCATGAATGAGTTTGTTTCAATCTTTAACTCCAATTCCTTCTATTTATTTGAGATGGGGAAAAGCTTATTTATTTGTTGTGACTGGTGAAACACAAATCTTCAAATCTCTCTGAGTGATCCGTGCAGATTCATGGCCACCAATGGCAAAAACATAACCTGTCTGCATTAGTATCTAATATTTTATCATCAAAAGTACTGTATATAAATACTGAAAGATCAAGCAGAACCAGAACCAATGTTTTACCTAAATCAGTACTGCAGTATAGTATATAGTATCTCAGTGCTGTGATGCGGTTTAAAGCCAGACTGAAATCTGAACAAAATTCAATTATATCCAAGAGGTTGTTGAGTTGAGTAAAAACAGCTTTCTCAACATTTTTTTCCAACAGTGGGAATATTGGAGAAAGGAAACTTATGTAGGGATAGTGGTTATCCATCAGCCAGTGAAGACAGTGTGAGGTCAGGAAACTAACCTGTCAGTGCCTACCCAGTGTCCCTTGTCAATTATAGGGAAAAAAGGTTAGAAAGAAAATATGAGGGAAGATGCTATCGACATAGTTAAATACAGACTAGCATTTTCAGACACTCATTTTCTTTCTCTGGATGAATTCTGTGAAGAAACTGCTGAGACACAGTTATAAGCCTGTAAATACTACACAAATGTAATAATATTCCATGTTAAAACATCACTTATCACCTGTTAAGTGAGGACCTATGATAAAATCATCTATGTATCAACCCTAGAAGATCATTAGCTGTAGTGCTCCACGCTGTTAACTATACACTATGTTAATGACAGCAGACCACTATAGCTTCATCTCTGAAATCTGCTTTACTGTAGTAGAAAGCCTACTGTATATTATAAAAACAATCTGCACTATGAAAACTACAACCAAGGGATTATAACCAGTAAGAAGGATACCATCCCATTAAATATAGATTTATAGTAATTTACAAGTGTGTGTGTGTGTGTGTGTGTGTGTGTGTGTGTGTGTGCGTGCGTGTGCGTGTGCGTGTGTGAGAGAGAGAATAGAGATTATTAAAACTGGTATACCATGAATCTCTCTTGCTGCAAGTGAAAATAAACGCTCCACTGTGTATATTCAGTCACATAAAACAGGTCCACAGCAAAGGTGATGTCAGTGCAAGGGGAGTTGAAAGGGTTGCCATGGTGATGGGCAAAGGCAGCCGTGTTTGGCCCTGACTGGGTGGGGTGCTGCTATAAACACACAGATGTGTGCACGGGTACATGTGTGCATATGTGTGCTGAGACTTGCTTTGGGTCATCACATCCCTCATTAACGCATTTGATTTCCACTCACAACCTAACACACTGTGGCTGTGTGCATTTATGCACCTGGTAGATGTGTTTGTGACTAGATTTGAGTGTGTTCATGTGTTTGTGTACTCTCTGTGTCATCCAATTACCTCCACACACAGCTCTGAGCTGATGTACACTGAGCCGTCTCATTATGAACAGTAAAAACAGAACCAGAGGCTATTACACAAGGCTGTTACAGCACAGTAAACAGACATTTACAACAGAGTGTGTGTGTGTGTGTGTGTGTGTGTGTGTGTGTGTGTGTGTGTGTCTGTCTTCTGGAGTCTTGAGGTATGCACTGTGGATTTGTGATCGTAACCATGTAGTGTTTTATCGTAGAAAATGATCCATATCACAGTAAGCATCATGTCTGCTTTTATGTCGTACTGAAGTCAACCGCAATATGACAATAGTAAATGTTGACATGATAATCACTCTGATGGGTTACTTAGTATGTAAAGCAAATTTTTAAGTTGATTTCCATTCCACATATAAACATCTGATCCTGACACCTTCAAAACCTTTTTCAAGGTGGAAATGATAAATGGTTGTCAATTCCTACCGTTGATGCATCTTGGGAAATAAAGGCCTGGGCTGTACTTTCTCTTTCTGGTATAAATGTATCGGCTTTATTGTGATACAAGCTGAAAGTTTTTGCTGTTCTGTTGTTGTTGAAGTTGTTGTTTTGTTGTCTTGTGACTGCTGTTGATTACGGTTTTGACAGTTTTAATCCTTCCAGTTATTCCAACTATTCCAGTCTGCGCATATTCACTCTTTGGAGGTGCGGATGAGGTAGAGATGCTAAAATGAAATTTCAGCTCGCAGAACACATTATCGAATATTATCACATTATCGAAAAACTCAGTATTGAATCAAAATCCCTGATGAAATCAAATCCCGGATGGCTGGAGCTGGCCTACATAGAGTTATATATCTTATCCCAGACAGTAAGCAATCTCGCCTGTGCTGGCTGAGTTACTGAAATATAACAGAAATATTTACTGCTGATGAGCTCTGCTGAAAATGTTGCTTTCCTTACTGTCAGACCAAAGTCAGTATTTATTATTTTATTTTTAGTTATTTGATATATAAAGTTATTTTATATGTATAAGGCATACATATCAAAATTATTTGATATAAAAAAAAACAATCTTAAACTGAGATGACTTCATAGCCATGTGTATTATCGGCCTTCCAGTTTATACTCCCAACAATTCATTTGTCCAACTGCCCATATTTTCTCGCACCGTGGTTGACAATCAAATATTTTAGTTTAGTGACTCCCAACCATGGTTACTTCTGTTGTCAGTAAAGGCATGTGGAAAGATTGGGGGAGTATCAAAAAATTGCTAATTGAAAAAAGTAGAAATTATGTTTTGATTTTGAAAAATGCTCCTTTAGTTTCCAGTGTATTTGGTCCACCTAGCTAAAAGGTTATGTTCACTTTTTGTTGGAAACGTTTTTAACAGCTATCGATTCAACTTACTGATCATTTTGGAGCAGGTATGATTGCAGTGCTGTCGAACGGTATTGCATTTGGGAGGTGTTTCTTTTATTTAGCCTACGAAGTGAAAAATAATGAACAAATGGCTAAAAAACAGTGAGCTAAAAGTAATTGTTAGCTACCAATATCTAATGGATAACCAGTTGAAAGAGTTTGATAATAGTTTAATAATGGTTAAACTGTTGAAAATGTCGACTAAAAGTAATGCTATAAACAATTAAAAGAGTCAGGTAAATTATGGCTATGGTTGAAAGGGTTGGCTAGCTAGAAGTAATTGTGAGCTAAAATGCATGAATAAACAGTTATAGTTGCCTGTAAGTAAGAATAGATTGAAGTAGTAAGCTAAGATAGAAATAAAAAGCTAAAACTAGCCTAATGGATAAATACTTAGCTACATTAAGTATTGAATAAATGTTTGAAACATCCCTTTTCTGCCTCTTGGAAGTGTTGATGATATAAGTGAAGACTTGACCAAACCAACCTAAACAATGGCAGTTCAATTGTGTATGACAATTATCCAAACAGTGTATGCTTTTGTATAATTAACAGTGTTAGTCCAGTTTAGAGTAAATTAAAATGAACACATTTGGAACATGACAGATGGTTTCAGTGAAACAGTGAATTCAGTTCTGCGATGGAGTGTGTCTGTAAGACAAAAAACCCTGGTCTAAAAAAACCAGCTCCATAAACTGTAAGAGTGACATGTAAGTGTATTTATTTAATGGTCTTCTCCCTCTTCTCTCTGGAAGGTCTGATGGCTGACAAAAAGGATTTGCCCATTGAGGAGGAAGAGGATGAGAGAAACCTCAACTACAATCCTCCGGCTCTGAAGTCTTTGCAGGAGATTCAGGAACTGGATAAAGATGACGAGAGTTTGGTCAAGTACAAGCAGACCCTGCTGGGGACGGGTCCAGTGACAGCAGGTGTGTGTGTGTGTGTGTGTGGTTATTGATTACCTGAGGTGACAGAAGAGCTGGTGATTCACACTGGTACCCAGTGTTACTACAGCTTTAATAATACCATTCACTCAATATAACGACTTGGTACATAGTTCCTTGGAGTCATCAACTTCTGATCAAACACACACACACTCTCTCTCACACACACACACACACACACACACACACACACACACACACACACACACACACACAAAGGAACAGACCTGCTTGCCTCAGCATCTCTAATCCAGCAGCCCGGCCATGACAGCTGATATCAGTAGAATAGCTCTGACTCCCTTACTGCTGTAACTCAACACCACCACATCTACAGCTTGGTAACATCGAATACAGTGGGAAAAGCAGTGAAAAGCAGAGAGGAGAGGATTTATCGTCAAAGACAGTTGCTGAAATGTTTACAGACTGTGATATTTAACATTTATATGCTAAAACTGCAACTTCTTTCATATCATTTCAGCTTTATTATCATTGACTTTCAATATTTTTGTAACCAATTTAACAGTGTAACAGTATAACAGTGTGGCTCTAGGAATACCAACATAGTTGTGTCAGCCACCAGGATTACCAGGATATTCCCCATCAGGATGAATTAATGATGATCCTCTGACTTTTCATCTAGCGCCATCTGATACTTTGGTTTATGACCAAATACATGTAAAACTAATTCCCATCAGTCTCAGCTGCAGTTTGTGTTTAGTGCTGACTAGCAAATGTTAGCATGCTAACACATAAAACTAAGATGTGTTATTTTTAAACATATGTTCATGAGTACAGATTCACAAAACCCCTAGCATGGCTGTAGACTCTCATTTATATTATTCCCCAGATCTCATAATCATTAATACCATCATTACAAAGACAGAAAAAATAGTTCTAACACACAACCTCCCCTAAAGCCACAACTCTTGTGTTTGTGTATGGATTGAATAGGTTATATGTCACATGTTAGATAATGTACCCAGCTAGCTGCTTCCAGTCTTTTTTGTCAAGCTAAACTAATCATAATCCATATCAATCTTCTCATCTAACTCTAATTTTCCTAAATGTTGAACTATTCCTTTAAAAAAATGATCAAACAAACAAATATAAGAATGAGTGAATGAAAAATAAGTGAATCTGTGAATACTGTATGTTTTTCTCCAGACCTCTCTGGCCCTAATGTCTGGGTGACCAGACTGACCCTGTTATGTGATGAAGCTCCTGGACCGATCACCATGGACCTGACAGGTACGCAACACTTCCTTTTCATCACTCTCGCATTCCCTTGGCTAGCGTTACCTGTGGTACGGTGCTGCCATACCCTCTCATATACTGATATGCTCTGGAGCAAGGCATCCCCCACCCCACTGTGCTGCAGTTTATGTGCAGAAAGACTGCAGTGGGTGTGTCCATGCTTGAGAGAGGAGAGACAGCTAAATGTTTGCTTAGTGGGCAGTATTGACATTTTCCCCTGGGTGCAGGCGAGAGCGACAGGCAGGGAAGGGGAATGAGGTGTCTGTAAGTTTATGTGTGTGCATGTGTGAGTCTGCAGTGCATGGTAATCAGGTGGCTGCAAAGAGATTATGTCATTACCTACAGGGGACAAAGTTGAGGAAAAGATCAATCGGTGAGCCTCTGTGTGTGTGTGTGTGTGTGTGTGTGTTCACACCTGTCGTTGACTTGTGTGCCAGGGCGTGTCTCATAAAAGGGACAACAGTTGTCTGTCTATTTGTGCGTGTGTGTGTGTGTGTGTGTGTTTCTTTCTGATTTCAGTGCATACGGGGTTTGCTTTGATTTTTCCTTGTCTGAGGATTTTCCTGGTTGTCACACACAGAATTACACATTCCTACTCAAAAAGACCCAATCACAGACTGCTTAGACTAATAAGAAAGGTCACCTGGTTGCTAGGCAATGCTGACTTCGTAATATGCAGTTTGCTCTGATTCAAACACAGAGAGATGGAAACTACCTTACAGCCTTTAATGTGCATATTTCAGTGTGTAATAGAAGATCTGCTGAACTGCATGAAATGTGAAGAGGACACTGTTCTTCCAGAGCAGATAGATCATTTTTCAGATTTGGTGTCACTTACACAAGATGCAGGAAATGAAAGGCAGATGGGAAATCACTTGAGCGATCTGGTGTTGGGCTTAGGCACTACAGATTTTTAACACAAAGACTGTGTTGTGGAATTTGAAGGGGCACTCCTTTGATTATACACCTGACGTCCAGTTCAGTCTTCATGAGGAGAACTACTCAGTCTGTGAAAATGGTTGCATATCTTCTGTGGCTCTGGACAAGCTTCGTCATGTCTGACAAAATAACCCTGCTGATGTCATAGTGATGTCATCAAGGCTTCTCAGCTTACGGTTGAGACTTTTTCAACAGGGAGCCTGCATTAGTAACTGTAGGTGTGGAGTTTCAGAAATATTGGTGTCCAATGGGCAGGGAGGGTCTAATGAAAGATGCTTAAGTACTTTGAGTTTCATAGAGATAACCATAAAGTGTTATTCATGTTTTAGTTGCTTGGTGCACATACGGTAGGAAAAACATGAATGTTTGTCATATACATTCAATAATAACTATGATTTGGCAGTAAACAGACTACAGATACTCTGCATTTAAAACATATTTGCTATTGAAAACTAGTTTTATAGTATATGAGCTTAGTTTTTAGAAGCCATCGCCACCTTTAGATGGCTGATTTTTAGCTGGACTGACCACCGGCCACATGACTGAGTGAGTGATTAAGTTTCACCATTGGTTGGTTGGCTTTGTGTTGAACTTTTCCTATTGGCTGTTGCTTGGCGCAAACTGTTTCTATTATGTCAATCAGGGGGCCTTTCAGCAGATTCACAACAGTTTTCAACTGCCGTATTTCCTCAAATATTGACCGGGGCCTTTATTTCCATCAAATGCAGAAGGTAACAGGGCTTAATTTGAGCTTGAGGCTTGATTTCTTAATACCTATGTTTGATATGTATAATTGGTCATATCTACATTTTAGTACGATGCCTCGTTTTGATCCGCTCCCATTTGCCCAGTTGAAGTTACTGCATTACACGTTAATAGAGACACTTATTGTAACTGTTTCAAATTAAAAGCCCTCTAAAGTTTCAGCGGGCAGAAACCCTTAATTTTTCAACAGCGCTTTTATTGTTGTGCTGACATGCTGCAGTAAGCGTATTGTCTCATTTCTGGTTGCTGGTGTTTCTGATCTTTTGACTGACCCACCAGGATGTTATTCAGTGCTCCCAATGGCCACTCCGACTATAGAACAGTCTGAAATGGACTTTCACTGTCAGCACTGGCACTCCTGTGACAATATTGTGACAAGCCTATTTATGTTAATGTTGACAGCATGTTGTGCTATTGCATTTAGAGATTATTTTCTATTAAATAGTACTGAAGTTTATAAATAGGTCAATTTGTTTTGGCATGCCTGGTCGAGTGGCGCTATCCATGGTCCTGAAAGAGCTATTTAATTCTGGCATGTTAAAATGACATTTAAACTTTTGTTTTGTTGTGTATGATCACATCCTCCATGTGTTTGCAAGAGCACAAATCGCACCATAGCAATATAGTAGGTTTATACCGATACTTAAAGTCTTATTTTCCTCTCAGCAAGGCTTCACTAATGAGTAGAAATCATTTCAGTGAATTTAATTTTGATTTCATTTGTTAATAGTTATTCTGTAACAGTGTTGTAACACTGTAATAAAAATAATTCGCCAGATTTGCGACATGCAAGCCGCAGTTAGCAACATGAGATAATTTCTGTCCTTAGTTTTGACATGTTTTACTAATCAAAACAAACTGCATACTTGGGGGATCCCTGGTGGGCTCATAAATTTATCTGAATTTGTGAACAATGACCATTTGTGAAACATGATGCTGCCACGAGTCTACATGTAACCGCTGCTTGAAAATCGCTCAGTGAAACAGGCCTCTGATGATTAGATTGTGATGGTTGAAGCTTTTGGGAGCGTAATGTGATGTTTTGTATTGTCTGACTTCCTACAATACAGTGTCTGCTCTTCCTCCTTCCTTAGCAGACAGAGCCTTCATCCCGATACAGGAAATGCTCTTTGACACTGGACACTGTTTTAGACTTGATTTCACTGTAGCACTGTTTTCTAGTGTGCCACAAAAATTGTGTTTCCATCCAATTGTTGAAAAAAACTGAAAAACTTTTAGGTATTATTCCTGGAAGGAGTTCAAATAATTATTGAATTAATTTGGTTTAATTAGGATGAACATGCATGTGTGTGTTTGTGTTGTAGAAAAAGGAGAAATTGCTTTATGCTGCGTGAGAGAAAAGCATCTCCCATCATAAATCTATAGAGTAAGCAACAGTGTAATAATCGGTCCTGCTGGTATATCATGTTACAGTCAGATAGCCGAGCCGGCACCAGACTGGATGTGAAATGGACTTTCCATCGGTGGCTGAATGCATTAGAGAGCTCATTATATACTATATGCTGTTACCAATGCAGCATGGTGCCTTAATTGATGATGGGCATTTACTGCTGTGTGTGTGTGTGTGTGTGTGTTGATGTTAGAGAGGGAGAAGAAGGGGTGGCTAAACACAGGGTGAGATACATTCCACCATAGTAGAGGTAATTGCTCAACACTCAGGGTGTAAGGGAAGAAGAGAAAGGAGATGCCAACTCATACTGCACGCTGGACTGGTTGTCCTATCAGAGACCTTTAATTTCAGTGAGGTTGTTTGGGTCCATGTCTCAACTTTAACTTCGCGGTACCTACAGTATCTGTTGTGAACTCCCTGCTGTACATCGAACCTCTGAGTCTGAGGAAAGGTGGTAGTAGCCAGTACAACTGCTGAGAGCATCCGTGATCTAGTTACAGTTTATATGTAAATTGTTTTCTTTTTCTTCTGAGGCATTTTATACCAGCACTCATTTGCACATATATTTACTTAATGAGGTTGCAGTAAACACATTCAGGGCCTCCCATGACTGATCATGCAGCTTTGTTGATAAATAAGAATCTATCCCAAAACCTTTAGGTCAAAGGATAATTCCAGTTTATTACGTCTTCGATCTTATTTTTTGTAGTTTGAGCAATCGTTCCTTTTTCCTTTGCAGTAACATTCACGGTTAGTTACAGAAATCCGAGAACTTGTTAACAGGTTGAATAGTTTATCTGCAGGAAAAGTCTTGAAAATCTTGAGAAGCAGGGAATTAAAATCTTCTAAATGTCATTACATAGATCTTTAATTTTAATTAATTAATTTATTTATTCATACATCTAGAAATTAAAAGTGTGATTGTTTCAACAGTGATGCAGGGGATATTTCAATCCTTTTTTGTGGAGTTTCATGGAACTATCAGACCTGTAGCAAACACTGTCACCACTGCTAACTAAAACTAAAGCTAAAACTAAAAATAAGTGATTGATTTTTAATTTGTTAAATTGTACAGCCTTAGCCCAGGTCATGTTTTTAGCTATATTAGGAATTATTGTCATATACAGCTGGGAAGTTTGTTTACAACCTGACATCTGATCATGTGACTTCTCGCCTCCCAAATCAAGGCAATTATTCTGGTGTGCACATTTTAATCATGGCCAATATAAATGATGGTCAGACCACAACCAGTCTGAAATTTGACTTTTCTGCTGCAGTTTAACTCACAACTCTCTTTTACTGTCAGGCCTTCTGTGGCACTATGCAACATCTTCAGTGCACCTTGTTGTTTTCTGTAAACAGCCACTGTAACGGTACTCTAAATAAGAAATTGGCACATTATGTTGAAGGGGGAACCTTCACTCATTAATCATGCTATGCCCTGTAGCATGTAAGCAGGAATATGAAGGAAAGACATCTTTATGCATGTTTGCCTTTAGCACGCAGGCTAGATAATGCTCTCTCTGTGGGGATGATTCACCAAAAATTATCCACTGACAGAGCTTGAAAGGGTTTGAATCATTGAATTGATCAAATGGAATATTAAAATTATGAGATTCATTCAGTCAATTTATGGGATACTTTCTTTTCCTCATTTTGAATATATGACTTAATTTCTGCTTTAGATGTCCTTCATTACATCCCTACCTTCTTATCAGCACCTCTTTAATGTTATGAGAGTGCAGGCCCACTGCTATTAGACTATCACTTTGCTTTCAGATTAATCCTCCGCAAGAACCTACAGTTATTTCAGCTCTTACTGCTGCTTGTGTCTTGATCAATGGCCCGAATGTTTATGCACTGCAAAATGAAAAATGCTTTTCATCATTCAGCACAAAAATAACTTGTACTTCTGTGTCTCAGTGGATACAACAATAAGACAACCAGAGATAGAAATTCACTGCCCAATGTGGCCACCCAGGCAAAAAACATATACTGGAAGCATAGAACTGTGACCTATTTCAGCTTAAAGTATATGTTACATATCAAATTTCAAGAGGATTGTTACATTTTACAACAAAACATGTGCTGTAAACCATTATTTGTGAGGCAATTCCACGACAATAGTATGAGTTTTAATGACAGGACTTCTGTTCTATTTCAGTTCTGAAATGACACAATATCCAAAGATTTTTAAAATCTATCCCTCAGTTAATAACACACCACACAACCATATTTCTATGCTTTAAAGTTTAACACAGCACTTGTATATCATATATCATATCATCAAGACTTCAGAGAATGGTGTGTGTCACAAGCTGTACTGTGCTGCCTGCTGCCAAACCCCACTACACAAAGCACTATGACTTTTCAGTGCTCTGGTGCCCTAAATGCAAGCACTGGCTTTGTTAAACTTTCATGTTCCCAGGGTTGTTTTGCTGAGCACGCTACATGCTGCGACACATTAACTCGCTCACACACACTCGCACCGAGCAGCCTCTCTATCTCAGTCACTGATCTTTACCTCACTGTGCGATTTGTTTGTTCTGTGTTGTGTGTCTAGAGTTATGTCAGTAATATGTGGTCGCTGTAAGGATGTTTCATTTGTTTCATTCACATAATAATTGGAGGGGTCTTTCCAGAGTGTGCAGGGGGTGAATAAAAAATGTGTTAAAATTAATTCAAAAGAACTGATGATAGACTGGATTTCCTCTGTCACCTCTGATATTTGAGCAGCGCAGGATGAAACCCTCCATGTGCAAAAAGCAGAAGAGAAAGAGGATGAATATTTTGACTACAGGCCAGTTTCTAATCTCCCTCTCACGGCTGGACTTAATGAGGGTCGTCTCCCATAAACCTATTGCTCATTTGCAAAAGTCTTATTAACTTTTTCACTTTGGGTTAATGTCTGATCACTCCACAGAAACTGCAGCAATGTAGGTTCTTAACAGCTTCTCATCTGACATGAAATCAAACTTATCATCAGACTGCTACGTCTGATACTGTTAACTACCATAGTCTGATGAATGCTGGTGAAGTATTCAGATCATTTATGAAACTGAAAGTATAAATATCACAATGTAAAATACTCCATTACGAGTAAAAACCCTGCATCAAAGTTGTTTACATAAAATAACAGAAGGATTATGATTAAACGTGTACTGATCTATCAGAGTTAAAATCCTCATTATACAGAATGGTCCTGTTTAGAGTGTGCAGTTATTATCTGTTTTATAATATTGGGTTGTTACGACTGATATATTTATATGTAGGCAGCGTTTTTAACTAGTGGCGTGGTTGTGTCAGTCTGTCCAGCTGTCAGACGGCCGTCCACCACTTTAATGCTGACTAAAATATCTTAATAACTTTTAGATGGATATAAAGGAAATTTGGTACAAAACTCCATGGTCCCCAGAGGATGAATCCTAAAGACTTTTACCATCAGGACATAGTGTCAGTTTGTCAAATATTTTATTACCTAAAACTATTTCATACATATTCCCATCAGCCTCTGCTCTACTTCATGTTTAGTGCTGATTATTAAATGTTATAACACGCTAAACTAACCTGATAAACATTATACCTGCTAGACATCAGCATGTTAGCATGCTGATGTTAGCATTTAGCTGATAGCACCGCTATGCCAAGGTACAGCCTCACAGAGCTGCTTCCATGACAGTAGATTCTTTGTCGTGTTATGTTGTCGCTGATCATAGTGAAGCTACTACTCAGTACTATTCTGTTGGGTAGTTAAATCAACAATAATGCATCATATTATATAAACTGATCATGTATTTCACTGATAATTTTATTCTGAAATCCACCAGTAACTGTAGCTGTTAGATTAATGCAGCGAGGTAGAAGTTTTCCCCATAGTACAAAGCTCATGTGATATCTCTATAGTATAAATTTGTTTTTTTTAAACCCTAACCTAAACCTAACCCATAAATCGTATTATGCCTATTATTTCTATTATCTTATTTTATTTTGTCTCCTTTAAAGTGAGGTCTGCTGTGCTGAGACATCCTTATGTGCAGCCCAAATAAATACTGAATTTACTTGACTCTGGTGACACTTTTTATCACACGTAAAGTTGCAGGTTTTAAATGCATGTCTGCTGGTAGCTCCATGATGCCACTACCACAAGAAATATGATTTTTTAATGGAACAAAGAAAACAAAATATTTGTCTTTTTGTGTTATGTCTTATTGGATAGGTTTAGAAAGTAAATTAACATGGTGTAAGGGGGATTTTTCAGTTAATTTATTTTCTAATATTTCAGGCTTTTCTGGCTCCAGTACAATATTTCCCAAACACAAGGTTCAGATGGAAAATCAGTGTGTGGATGTGCCTGTGCATATGCATCCTTGCGTGCGTACTTGCATGAGTACATACCCATGTGTGTGTGTGTGTGTGTCTGAGGAGAACAGGTAGACAGCTCTCCACACTGACCTATTTTCTCTGTCAGACGCTCCCCGGGGAGGCCAGCATCTTTTCTCTCCTCTCTGTCTCCTGAGACAGGAGAAAAAAAGACGAGGAGAGGAATCGGAGAGAGGAGAAGGGAGAGGTTGTAGAGGGAGATGGATCGAATGAAATAAGACATAGACACAGATGGAGCAGTGAAAAATCTCCAAATGTCAGCTACTGAGCAACAGCTTTATTAGCTCGATGACATACATTTTTGATTTTATCTAATGGGGAATTTAAAGCCTTTCATGTGGTGCTATAAAGCTCCAAATTACAAGGGGACATGTAGAATTTCAATTAAGGCATGACAGTCAACATAAGCTGGGTTAAGAGATTTTCATACAGCAAAAGGAATATGCTGTTTGTTGGAGGCTTTTATGTGAAGCGCCTAAATGTGCCACAAGCACATATATATTTAATATGGGGAACACCAGTGGGAATCAAACCTCTAACACCAAACATGGTTTTTCTGAGTGTGCAGTGTACTGCCTGCACTGTGTGAGTGCGTATCTTATCTGTCGGTCACTGTCTTTCTTTTCCGGTCTGTCTTCTTCCTCTCTCCCTCTCTTCCTCCTCACATCACTGCTGTCTGTTTTTTTTCACCCCGTTTCCTCTATCTCTCCTTCATCTCCTCCCTCGTCTGTTTCTCTCTGTCCATTAGGAAGCACTCAGGACTGATGGTTGGGTTTAAATTGAGATATAAAGTGATTAGGCGGTGGATGCATTTCTGATTGCTATGTGCTTTTACAATTGCCCAGGATGCTTTTTCCTCTCGATATGAACCCATTCAACTCCACAGCACTGCAAAGACAATTTTATTGTACAAAGAAGCCATTCTGGTCTCACCAATAACACTAAATCACCAGTATGTGTGTCAGAGTTGTAGTGAAGGCATCACACCTTCAAGTATGACATCCATTCGTCTTATTTAGCTGAAACATGAGAGGAAAACACTCCAAATCCCTGGTTTACGTGTATATTTAAATAATTTTAGCCACATTTATGATATCGTACACCACTAAGCAAACATGCTGTATTTCATTTTCCAACTGCTACTGTATAAAACCTAACTAAGAATTTTCATAAATGATTTCTGTTATCTGCTGTTGGGAAAACTATTATATGTTAATGTACATGATCCATTTGTGTCGTATTTCCCATGTAGCCATGTGACTTTATTTCTCATTTGGCACCATTTGTGTGTGTATTTTTTCTTTTTGTTTCTTTCTGACATTCTCTGTAATTTTTTTTCTTTTATCTGTTCAGTTTTATGTCTATTTAAAAACATGAAATGAAATGATAATAATAAATCTTGGCATGTTGTTTGTTATCTTGTATTTATATGGAGATTCAATAAATAAAATAGTCAATAAATAAAAGTTTGGAGGAAAACAAGAGAAACAAAACTACAAACTGCTTAAAAAAAAGAAAAGTCAAATAAAAATAGAAATACACCTTTTCAAATACACACAATATTTGAGGATGAAAATTTTTATTGGTACTTATTTCAATTGTGAACTATTACGCCTGCCACTGAAAGCTGTGTTTCTCCGTATGTGTAAATCATCAGCAGTGTGATTGCATAGTGAGTCATTGTGCATGATGTATGTAATACGTGTCATGTTGACCATGAGTGATATTTTATTGTTGTTTTGTTTTTGTGTGTGCGCAGGAGACCTGAGCGCTCTGAAGGAGAAGAGCTTCTCCTTACAGGAAGGAGTGAAATACAGACTAAAGATACACTTTAAGGTAAGATGGAGAGATGCAGCCATAGAGCTATGTTAAGGATGGAGAGATTCATTTTGCATTATAGCATGGAAGGATTACTGTGTGTATGTGTATGGATGCAAATGAACAAACAGATAATCAGGTATTAACTGTAAGTGATATAGAGATAGAAGGGGAGAGAGAACCTGCTGAGTAAGCCTCCATGTAGTCAAACCACAATAACAAACAAGACCATTATCATATTCGTTATCATATCATTTTATAGTGCCAGTTAAGATCAATGCTAGAGAAGCAACTCGTAATTTTAATGTCAGTAAGTTTGTTTCTCAAGTCTGACAAACTATTATTTTTTACATTTCTAATATTAGAAAGTCGTTACTTTTAAATTTAATTGATTGGCGACAGTTGCCAGGTATCTGTCAGTTAGTCCACAAATGTCTCAACATCTACTAGCGAGAGGAAAACATTCATGGTCCCCAGAGGATGAAGCCTGCTGACGGTTATAATCCCCTGAATTTTACTTTTAGTGCCACGAGCAGGTTGACATGATTGTCTTTACTGAAATATCTAAGAGCTATTGCCTGCATTGCCATTAAGTTTTACATAGACATACATGGTGCCAAGAGGAGGAACCCTAAAGACTTTAATAATCGCCTGACTTTTCCTGTAGAGCCACCAGCAGGTCAAAGTTTTCACTTATCTTGTTAAATATCTCACCAGCTACTTGATGGATTGGCACAATAATGACTTTGGTTATCCCCTGACTTTTCGTTAACCACCACGATGAGGTTGACATTTGTGGCTTTTAGTAAAATTGTTTTACAACTATTGGATGGATTGCCATGAAATGTGGTCCTCTCAGAATGAATTGGAATTATTTTGATGATCCACAGACCTTTCATCTGGCACCACCATCGGCTCAAAATGTTACTTTGGTTTATAACCAAATACCCTCAAAACTAATGACATTCCCATTTTCTTCAGTTGTAGTTTGTGTTAAGTGCTTATTAGCAAATGTTAGCATGCTAACACACTAAACGATGACTTGTTAGCATTTAGCTCAAGCACAGCTTCACAGGGCTGTTAGCCTGGCTGTAGACTCTGTAGAGACGCTGTCTTGTTTTGTTGGTTCCCACTGTAAGACAGGTAGAAAAGAGTCAAAAACCCAGCACAGCTGTTTGCAGAAGGATAGCGAGGGCAGGACTGGTACCACCACCACTTCTCTGCCTGCTGCCCTGAGTGCTTTTTCTTTTCTGCCCAAATGACTCACCACATAACTGCCCTATATGCCTCCCAGTGCAACTTTATGGCACAACTCTATCTTCAGGTGTGATAACAAAAATCTGTGATAGCTGCAATTCAATCCCAAATCTCACAACACTTTCAAAATTTTCCACTATCCTCTCACGCCACTGTCTCCAGCCTAGCATTACCCTTTTTATGTCTTTCTCTTGCTTCATCTCTCTCCCCATCATCATTTTCTCACATCTCCATCATCATCCCCTTCCTTCCTCTCTCTGTCACAAATAAACCTCTCAACACTCATGTAAACACACCACCATAAACAAACACAGACGAGGGAGAATGGCATATTTTTGAAAGGAAATTCACAGCAGATATACATGAGATAAGGAGTGTGCCCAGAGGCTAGAAAGGATGTTTATGCAACAATGATAACATTAAGGATTATTAAATATTTCTAAATTTGCCCAATTAGCCACTGGAATAAGAAAAATGTACCAACAAACAACAATATCGACCCAGGAATGCAAGCTATATCACCAGTGGCTGATTTTTAATAGTTTAGAGGTTTCGAGTTATCCCTAGGAACCAGTTGTTCATATCTCTAAAATTCAGTGAAGCTACTTCAACACACTCAGGAACAGGCTGAGTACTGCATCATCTACAACCTCCTCGAATGCTTTGAGGTTGATTAAGATTGTGGGAAATATTCCTGTACTGGACAGGACGCTAACATCTGAGTGAACACTGCAAAAAAAAAAGACAATTTGATCATAAACAAGATTAATTTTTTTTTACAGTAATTAGGCATAAATGAAAAAGTAAGTAAGTTGCAGCCAGTTTCCTGTATAGTATATAGATTTTTCTTGAAATGAAGAGACTGTATGGCTGTGGGTGTTTGTGTTAGTGCATGTGAGTAGACTGGAGGCAGTCCTCGTGGGACTTGGCCCTGAAGGGAAAGGGAGATGTGCTGAGCATGACCTAATGGCTCAGGGAGAGACACACTGCTCTGCTGTGAGGACACCTGCTGGACAAACGGCTTCACTGCTGTCATTTTAACCCTCATGTTGTTCAGCAGGGTTCATCTAGAACACGTCAACTCACTAATCTATGATAGATATCTATGATGATCTAATCTATGATTGATACAATGTTTTCCTAAACTTGGCCGTCTTTTCTCAACATGTGATGTGTGTAAACAATAAACAAATGAAAAATTTAGTCTGGATAATTCACATAAAGTTATTGAATGTATAATTATGGTTGATACTGCCTCTTTCTATGTGGAGTTTGCGTCTTCTAAATGTGTCTGTGTGGATTCACCCTGCATGCTCCACTTTCCTCCCACCAACAAAAACCCAAACTTTCCTGAACTCATGCATTAATGTGAACTGGAAAGTGCAAATTGTCTGTAATGTGTGAATTTGTAACCCAGAGAAAAATCCATGCCAAGATTTGATGAAACTGAGTGTGTCTGCAGGTGAAAAGAGAAATCGTTGCCGGCTTGAGGTACCATCATGTGACCTACAGGAAAGGAATAAGAGGTAAATTCACCCATCATATGCCAAATGTAATTTACTTTGTAAAGGCTAAATACAAAACTACCCTTATGCATATGAGAAGACATTTATACATCTGTGTCATTTACTGTTTGACCTTCAGAGAAAAAGTGTTTCATGACCTACAGTTTCCCCATTTATACCTAAAATATGCCATTTATTTTGCAGGTGAGTCACATTTAGCTTCTGGATCTTATTTTTCCAAGTAGGAACATGACTTTTCAACAAGAAAGTGTAAATTAATCTGAACCTATCTTATGAAATCTGTGCCTGTATTTATCAAACTTATATGAATTCCACTTAGCCGTCCTCTAAAGAGCCAAATGAGCAGTACAAAATTTCTTTGCTGAGTGTGAATATTAAGACAAGTTAATCAAGCAGCTAACTCCTAGTCACAGAGAGGTTTAGGAGGAGCCTTTATGAGTCTCTCTGAAGTGATCACATGATGAATCACATGTGGTCAGAGCAGAAATAGCCAATCAGAGGATTTAACCCTACATCTGCCCCATTGTTCAAACATCATTACATTTTATTGGGGAATGTGTTTTTCTCCTACAAGAACAAATCTAATTTTAGTTTTTAAAAGGTCAGCTTGTTTGTGTTAAATCCTAAATATCTTCATAAGAGATTATGTGAAATTAACAACAGAAAAATTACCCTATTCTTTTATTAGATAATGCATCGTCAAACATATTACTCATCATGACCAAACATATTTTTGGGCAATCATTTCAAAACATGGGTCACAAGGCGTGTTCCCACCTTGTCTCTGTAGCACAGTCAAAGAGGATCTATTCTGAACAAACTATATACTCTTGAGGTCTCTTAATTTTAAGAGCATTTTAAGTTAGATATTGGATGAATGGCTTTTATTTTTAGTGTTTTGCAAGTAGCAGTAACAGAAATTGATTTATATTTATATCTGTCACTGAAGCCCCAAATTACCCTTTTATTACTTTGATAAAGCCCTGGGGCCATTTTCATGAAACATCCGTGTGTCAGTCCTATCTTTGAGACTTACTTACCTTACTTTGAGTTGACACTAATTTACAAAGGCAGGAGGCGGCCCAGAGGACTCCTAAGTCACTGAGACCTCCTCATAGCCAGTGAAGCTGCAGTCAGCTGCTGTGGGCAATGAGCCTTTTTGAAACAATCCAAATATAAACAGCAATAACACTGGCGATGACTGTTTCTGCTACTTTGCACTACTGTGACAAAAAAAGGAAAAACTGGAAAAATGCTGTTTGCAGGGCTGATTAACTCAGAATATCTCAGCCATTTGTTATAATTAGGCTGTTCATCAAGTGGGCTTTACTTTAAGAGTAAATTATATAATCACCAGCTGAATTAAATAAATAAAGCTGAGTCCAAGGCCGTTGCGAGATTATCTGGTAAACTCATCAGAAAAGTATCACAATATCAACACGCAAATGGATGAATACGGCCCCAGGTTACTAAGTGTCCATTTGGTATCTTCCTGCAGTGGACAAGGTGTCGTACATGGTGGGAAGCTACGGTCCAAGGGCGGAGGAGCATGAGTTTGTAAGCCCGAGTGACGAGGCACCCAAAGGCATGATGTCACGCGGCCACTATCAGATCAAGTCCCGCTTCATCGACGACGACAAGAACATCTACTTGGCCTGGGAGTGGAACCTCGACATCAAGAAGGACTGGAATGAATAGAGGTAGAGAGAGAGAGAGGGATGACGCTACTCTCTTCCCTTCTTTCACGCCTATTCTTCACCTCCCTCTCTTCTTTCCCCTCTTTAACCCACCTCCACGTTGTCTTGTGAGAGCAGCCTTTGCACTGGCCAAAACAAAGAGGCTCTGCTTCTCCTCCTCCTCCCCTTCCACTTTATTTTCTCTTCTACATTTTCTTCCCTGCCTGTTTAATGCAGGTCTCTTGAAACCTGAGAGCAACTGGGACTTTTAGAGGAGAGAACCCCCCCCCCATCCCTCCAGCCTTTTATGTCTGCATTATATCTACAAATATATACCATCCATCCTAAGTTATCCACATGATGGAGTCTCCCTTTCCGTTTACTTTCAGTCCCCCCCCCCCTCCCCTCCTTCTTCCTCATCCTGTCATGTATCCATACCTTCATACAGCAGCAGTGGATGGTCTGAAAAGCAGGCAATTAAAGGAAATCACTTGAGGTACAAAGGGAAATACAATATGGCAAAGTCCTAGAATGACTTGTTACAGCTAAAGTGAAACACACGCATCAGCGAGCTGCAGAAGCTGCTGTTGTAGCTGTTTTCAGTAGTTTGTAAGATTCCTATATTATTATTAATATTGTAGAGTCATGATAAACTGCGACATTGTTCAGTTTATGGAAACAAGATGCCCTGAACTGTGTGCAGTACACTTACAAACCTTCAGTATCTGTCAAACAGACTTTCCCAGAAAGAAGAGATGATCTATATGAATGTGGGGGGCATCATGATGCTCAGCAGGAACATTTAACGAAAAGGTTCACCAGTAACAGAGAGCTGAGGTGGGGTCGTAGAGGGAGACACACAGGGGAAAGATATTATGTGAGGTGGTGTTTTAAAAACAATGGGAAGTTGGTTCTCGTAGTTCGGATCAAGTGGAGCTGCAGCAGAGGCTGCGACACACAGCTCATGGAGGCATTTCAGGGACTTTAAAACCCTTAGCACCCGACTGCCGCAATTTGCATCGAAAAATTGCGCTCCTTCTCTGAGTCATAACTTAGTCAAATGTAAACACACAGATGTGATACACGTATTTTTAGATCCAGTGTGACACACACTTCCCAAAGATGTTCATCGCAAATAAATGTCCATAGAGCCACTTACAAATTGTAGGAAAAAAGACTCTCCTGTAGTTGTAGTAGCTGTAGCTCCAAAACTTCGAGCATGATTATCCCCCACAGAAAAATCCAGTTGTCTCAGTTTTGTCTGAGGTGGAGCCCATAGTGTCAGACTTTGAAAAACCCGGTTTAGATTATAAAAGGAATAGAAAAGAAGTTTTTGGGAGGCAGGAATGTAACTTTACATGTTGGTAAGCTCATGTATTTTCTTTATGTAATTCTTTATTTACAGCATATCTGTTTATTCCATGCCATAGGGTACTGATTGATTAGTTTATTGATTGATTATCTCTTCCTTTCATATCATGATGTTAATATTTTTTGTAATGATTTTTGTTTTTTTCCCATGACCTTTTTATTTCAGTCAAACACACAAATCAAACACACAATTTTATTTAATTTTTTACATCAGTATACATAATCAACTACAGTTTTGTTACAGTTCAGATTGTACTCTTCTCCCAATGTGCACTACATGCATAAGATCTTGGACTTTATCAAACTTTTTTTATTTTTTGAAGCTGTGTTTGCTTTCAAAGCACCAGTTTTCTCGAGTCTTTGTGGAGCTTTTTGAAAGAGCAGACCAATTAAAGACTGTAACTGAACTGTGTATATTGTAGAAAGAGATGCATGTATGTCCTTTAGGGTTTGATACTATTCACTCAGTAAAAATAAACAAAATTAGCCCTTTCTAAACCTCTCTCTCGTATACCAGGGACACAAGATGTGAATAAAAATCAGTTTTGAACATTTTAATGAAACATTTTAAGATGGTAGCTGGAAGACAATGGAGTACTGTCAGAGAAGTATATCAGGGGATGAATTAATTCCCCTTAAAAAATAAAAATATCATTATTGTGTTAAGTCTTTGGATATGATATTGTCATTGTTGCTGAGCATATTGAACATTGAAATACCATTTGAAATCGTTGTGATCTAAGACTAACTGTAAATGTTGGCTTGTTGGGTGTTGCATGGTTTAACAAGATTCTCTCTTCCTTTTTTACAACTTTATTGTAAAATTTAATGTGATTAAAAAAAGAAAAGATACTGACGCAATATCCAGATGTCAATGGTTGCCAGATACTGCAGATACAGTATTTACAGGGATATTTTTAAAGGCACAGATAGCTGGAAAATTCTGTCTGTGTCTAATGCCTCGAGCCTGTAACAATCAAGTGCTGCATCTTCAAATATTGGTGTCAAGTCTAGTATCCTGTATCTTTTAATAAAGGCAGTTCAAACAACCAGTCGGATGTCTCCTTTGAAGTATTTGTCCTGCACTTACCAATCAAAGAGGAAATTATTAGAATGACACCAACAAAAGCCTGTGAATTTCCTGTGTGTAACCTGAAAGTAACACATAACAGAAGAGAAATTAGAGAAATCAGTCTTCTTTATTGTCTGTTTTATTACATTACATTATTAGCATGGTGTAAAATATGGTAAGAATTACATATTAAACTGCAGTGTACAAGTGTATCAAGTGAAATGTTACACACAGAAATGTGCTGGGTGAAGATTTTTAACATGCCTCATAGCGTTTTGTCGAAGTTTTGTTAATCCTTTGCCAAGGCATTAAAAGAAACAATATCCCGCACTTTAAACTTGACAATACAAATAGTATTAATTGTTTCTCATTATCTGAAACACTGGGGTGTTGGTGCTTCTGTAACAGTTGTGCAAATGATTCCCTGTGCCTCCTCCATGCTACAGTCTGACATAACAGGTTATTATCACCAGAGTTATACAACACTTATAATTGAAATTAGTTTGTTTATTTGCAGATTGGTTTTATATTTGCAAAATATTTTTTATGAGTTTACACATTTTTTTTTTTTTATTTGTGGGTGTTTTATATTTACAGATTATACATTTACTCCCTGATTGTCTGATCTGTTGACGGAAATATAATTGAGACAAATCTACCTCCATAGACAGGAGATGAAAATGTGTTAACAAGACAGGATTGAAGAAAAGAGGAGGAAAGGAGAGCAGAGGTGGAGCAGATATAAGAGAATAAGATATGCATTTCATATTTAACATTTTTACATCTTTAGTTTATGATCAGAAACATTAAGACTCCTTTTGTTTTATATTTTCTTTGAGTTTTGCCTCTTTTCATGTGACAATAGTGAAAATTTGTCAGTCAGAATCTGTTTCAGAATGATGGAGACAGAGAACAATTAGATTCAAAACATGTTTCAGGCATGATTTTTTTTTTCTGGACAACTGTCATGTTTTCATCAAATGATGTAAACTCTTCCAGTGAGTTAGATGACGAGTTAGATGAGAAAATAATGGTACCACTCTCATGTCAGGGTGTTAAAGATGAAGCAACAGCTGGTTAGATTAGCTTTGCACAAAGCCTGAAAACGGGGGAATAGCTAACCGGTCTCTGTTCATCGCAGACAAAAATCCAGCTATATGAACCAATAAAGTTCTTAACACCTTATCTCGTTTTTTGATATAAAAGAGTAAAAACAGCAGGTTGTGTGTATAATGGCCTAAAAGTTGGGCTAGCTTTACCAAAGCCAATCAGCTGCTGGTTGTAGCCTTAGATCTAGTGTACAGACATGAGAGTGGTATCAATTGTCTTGTCGAACTTCTGGCAAGGAAGCAAATAACCATATTTGTGTGTAACTTTAAATGTGTATTTGTGTGAAACAATGCTATTTTGACGAGCCTACTAGAACAGCGTTAGACAACTGGACAGTTAATTTTCAGTAATCGCTTTAAATACTCTGTAGTAGTCAACAGCAGTTACCAGGGATAAATAATATTTTTAATCCTCTTTTGCCATTTTTCATTTGTAGAGTAGTTGAAAATACAATCAGGCAAAGGGATAGTTTTGGGAGTGCGGTTTAAAAAATAGAGCTCTACACATGCCAAGGTTATCACTGAGTGAGTTGGAACTGCTCAGCAACCAAAACAATCTGCTTCATATGATAATTTTGTCCTACAGGACAATACAAATCACACTTGAGAGCCGAATAATCCACATCATCTACTCAAGGACAGTGTCTATCACTGCGCTACTGTCACATGTCTGCTTGTACACTGAAAAAGCTCTTCTCCATCTGTCTTATCCATCTGTGAGTCAGTCCTCCTTGGCGGGTGTGGGTACTGCGGCGGTGGTGTTGTTGCTGCTGAGCGCCTGCTCCAGCAGGGCTCGCTGGGCTGAAGCTGGCAGATAAAGGAAGACGTAGAGAAGCCCCAGCAGCAGCAGAGCCAGCAGCAAAAGAAAGCCCCAGTCTGATGTCATGATGGGCTCGTCACAACGAGCCTGCAGAAAAGACTTGTTCTGCATGGTGCACAGAAAGTTTATAGCTCTGATGTTGTCGTGAGGTGCAAGAGAAAAGTCTACAAAAGTAACCAGGCCAGAAGAGCTTTGTTTTGAAATTGAGAAATCACACCTTTTCCCACGACATCTCTTCTTTCTAAAATATATACTGGCACTTTATTCAGCTAAATCAAACTAAAGGACTTTGTTGTTGTGGATAAAATTGATAACGCTTCTATAATCTGTATCCTTCACACTTCAGATCATCAATTTAACGTATTTCACTCTGCTGTGAAACACTGCATCCAGATGAAGAAAACAGACCACCGGTAGTCTGGTTCCAGTCTTGCACCAAGTGTAGATCCAGAGAGGAAAAAGGATAAATCCGAGAAGGAACGACTCAGCTTGAACACCATGGAGTCAGTTAAATCCAAGGAAATACAACTTCCAAGTAGGTTTTCATTTATAGAGGCCAAACTCCTCCTCTGGTCTCCTCACATGCAAATAATCTTAAACTTAGTAATATTTCCAGTTAAAGGTTAAGATTTTATAGCTAACAGAACAAAATGATACCAAGTTTTGTATCAATGAGTGATAACAGCTCCATGTTGAAAGGGATCATCATGACTGTCTGTAATGTCAGCTCTCTCCTCTTCTTCTTCTCTGTCATCTGACTGAAATGTCACGTGCATCTTTGGGCGTGTGTGTGTGTGTGCGTGTGCGTGTGTGCGTGTGTGTGATCCTTTATTGTCATGATGCATGCCCAGGTAAACATGCCAATCTGTCAGTCAGCTCTCTGAGATTATTTGCTCTGAAATGTTATGCAACAATAACCAGAAACTCAACTATAGAGACCTAATGCTTGTTGACTTTCCCACTGTAGTAACACCTGTGTCATTTATACACACACACACATACAAGGGGAAGCAGATTGGGTTATGAAATGCCAATTATATAACAATTCTTGATCTGCTTAGCTGAAAACACATTCATACCTGGCTGTGTTCAGGGATTACTGGAAGACCCTGCTCTTTATTTAACCAGAGTGTTTCAGCACAGTATGTTCCAAACAGTCATCACTGAGGTTGAGAAGGGTTGAGAAGGTTCCTCTGAGCCTGTAGATACTGACAAGTTTTTCATTGCCAGTGACGTTGCAAGATTACAGAAAGAAGATGCTTGTGGCAACCCTGTTGCCAGCAACCCAGGAACATTTGAGGAACTAAGCAGGGGCTGTTTATTGAGAGTAAGAAATGCCAAACACTTTAGATATAATATGAAATAATGGCATTAAATAACTACCATTTTAACTCCAAATAGCTGCAACCTTTAACACAATACAGTATGTTTTAACCCAGATCTTATTAGATGACTTTGTTGTCATGTTTGTTTTATTTACAGTGGTGTGTAAGAAATCTTTGCTGATAGCTGTTGAATTGGAAAACAACATGAGCACAGTCCACATCCGACTGATTCCTACACCTCAGTGGCTGACCGATCAGACCCCACCGGCCTCTGTCTATCTGGAGTCTGCATGTTCCTGGGTCTAATATTTAATCCATCTGACAGGTAAAAAAACCACAGAAGGTAACTGTAGATCACGTACAAACTGTAAACTACAGATAAAGCTCACATATCCCATACAGAAATGTATATGACATATACTGTATGTCTCTATATCAATAGTGATGCTGCCATATATGTCACTTATAAGGGAATATATTATTATCACATATATAGGCCACATCTTCTGGATATATGAAGATATAAGTTTATAAAATATATTAAATACGTATGGTAAGATTTATATATGTACATATATTAAACATGCAGTACCAATGATTAATTTTTATACATATAGGTAGACATGTTGCAAGCATACATGTTACGAATATATATTTAATAAGTTTATTAAAGCAACATACATACAAAAATTCTATGTGGTTATATGTTTTTATAATTAATTTCTTATTAATTTTAAACATGTATTTTTCCATTCTGCGAATGTGGCCTCAGACTTTTGGACCCTATATAATATCAATATATATTGACAGGCTGTGGGATGAATATATATTTGTCTAGAATATATACATATATAAACATACATATTTGTATGGGTGAGACATATATGACAATGTATGAAATTATTACATTTATAATAGGTTTTATATATCATTTTTACATATATGTTTTTAGTTTATATGCACATACAGTATATAGCATACATGGAAATTCAATATATGTACAAACATTATATTTACATGTGGTACCTATTGCTACAGATGCATTATAAACTGGTTTAGTCATATTCAGTGCTGTATTTTGATGGACATTTCAGTAAATACTGCATAAATAAACTGTTTAGTAAAGAAAAAAGGTAAAATTCAATATGTAGACCAAACCAAATACCTGCTGACTTTGGCTGGGGGACACCATTGGTGGCCAGTCAGATTTCTAGGGGGTCTTTGCTACCCCTGACCCCTGTTCCTGAAAGAATACATTAACAAAACACACAAAAGCATTTTATTATCTCAGATACCACATGCTCACAATACTGGATTTAGCATGTCATCAGAGCCACTGACCCTAGCCAGATAGAAGTGTCAAGGGATTATGGATGTCACAGTGGGTGAACGACCTGGAGCAGTACCTACTGACAGAGCAGAAACAGATGAAACAAATTCAATTAACATAATCCCCGTAGTCAAGATGATAGACTCTAACATTGCAGGTTAAATTCATACAAGGTTTGGAATAGTTTTACCATGATCAATAACATGACAATTAAAAATTTATTTTGATCCAGTGTTCAGGGGAGGGGATGACACTACAGTCGGCTCCTTTATTGGCTATCATCAGATAATATAAGAAAAGTAGAAAGTATATACTTTAGTTAAACAGGTTACAGCTCCTTATTCTTTTTACCTTTATCTAATCTTTTTTTTGTGGATTAGTGGAGACTTTCACTACTACTGGTCTCTAAAGATTATCCATGTGAAACATATATGAAAACAAAGCTGTCTCAAGTCTTTATGGGGCCCTAAGCAGAATTTGATTTGGCGTAGGTTTTGTCTCAACATTGGAAGGGACGCAACAACCCAGCAATCCCTCCAAAACGAAGACATTGACTATAAGGCATAAAAAAGTCACTTTAAGGTTGGGCATAGAAACGTAATAAAAACAACACAGTATAGTAAGGCATAAAAAAGTGATTGTATGGTTGGGCATAAAAATGTCATAAAAACGTCATAGTATAGTAAGGAGTAAAATATTCATTGTATAATGAATCATAAAAAGTCATGAAAACTTGATCATATAATTAGGCATAAAAAGTCATAAAAACAACATAGTATAGTAATGCATAAAAAGTCATAAAAACAACATAGTATAGTAAGGCATGAAAAAGTCATTCTATGGTAAGGCATAAAAAGTCATAAAAATGCCATAGTATAGTAAGGCACAAAAAGGTCATTGTATGGTTGGGCTAAAAAACGTCATAAAAACGTAAGAGTATAGTAAGGCATTGAAGATCAAAAGCATCATAGTATAGTAAGGCATAAAAAGTCATAAAAATGACATAATATAGTGGGGCATAAAAAGTCATAAAAACGCCAGAGTATAGTAAGGCATAAAAAGGTCATTGTATGGTAGGGCACAAAAACATCATAAAAATGTTATAGTATAGTAAGGCATAAAAATAAAAAATAAAAAAATGACATAAAACGTCATAGTATGGTAGGGCATAAAAAGTCATAAAAACAACATGATATAATAAGACATAAGAGGTTATAAAAACAACAGAGTATAGTAAGGCATAAAAACGTCATGAAAACGTCATAGTATAGTAAGGCATAAAAAGTCATAAAAAGTCATAAAAATGCTATAGTATAATAGTGCATAAAAGGGTCATTGTATGGTTGAATATAAAAACTCATAAAAACAACATAGTATAGTAAGCCATAAAGTTTTCATTGTATAATGAGTCATAAAAAGTCACGAAAACTTCATAATATAACATATAAAAGATCATAAAAACGACATAGTATAGTAAGGCACAAAAAGTAAAAATAAAACAATAATATAAAATGGCATTAAGAGTCATGAAAACAACATAGTATATTAAGGCATAAAAAGTCATAAGAACAACATAGTATAGTAAGGCATCTTAACGTCATAGTATAGTATCATAAAAACAACGTAGTGTAATAAGGCATGGACAAATAAAGGCGTAAAAAGTCATAAAAACGACATAGTATAGTAAGGCATAAAAAGTCATAAAAAGGTCATAGTATAGTAAAGCATAAAAAGGTCATAGAATGGTAGGGCATAAAAAGTCATAAACATCATAGTATAGTATAGCATAAAAAGTCATAAAAATGTCATAGTATAGTAAGGCATAAAAACATCATAAAACAGCATAGTATGGTAAGACATAAAATGTCATAAAAACGTCATAGTATAGTAAGGCAAAAAAAGGTCATAGTATGGTAGGGCATGAAAAGTCAAAAACATCATAGTATAGTGAAGCATAAAAAGTCATAAAAACGTCATAGTATAGTAAGGCATAAAAACGTCATAAAACAGCATAATATGGTAAGGCATAAAATGTCATAAAAACGTCATAATATACTAAGGCATAAAAAGGTCATAGTATGGTTGGGTATAAAAAGTCATCAAAACTACATAGTATAGTAAGGCATTAAAAGTCCAAAATGTCATAGTATAGTAGGGCATAAAAAGGTCATATTATGGTAGGGTATAAAAAGTCATTAAAACGACATAGTAAAGTAAGGTATAAAAAGTCATAAAAATGCCATAGTATAGTAAGGCAAAAAAAGTCATAAAAACGACATAGTATAGTAAGGCATAAAAAGTCATAAAAAGGTCATAGTATAGTAAAGCATAAAAAGGTCATAGAATGGTAGGGCATAAAAAGTCATAAACATCATAGTATAGTATAGCATAAAAAGTCATAAAAATGTCATAGTATAGTAAGGCATAAAAACATCATAAAACAGCATAGTATGGTAAGACATAAAATGTCATAAAAACGTCATAGTATAGTAAGGCAAAAAAAGGTCATAGTATGGTAGGGCATGAAAAGTCAAAAACATCATAGTATAGTGAAGCATAAAAAGTCATAAAAACGTCATAGTATAGTAAGGCATAAAAACGTCATAAAACAGCATAATATGGTAAGGCATAAAATGTCATAAAAACGTCATAATATACTAAGGCATAAAAAGGTCATAGTATGGTTGGGTATAAAAAGTCATCAAAACTACATAGTATAGTAAGGCATTAAAAGTCCAAAATGTCATAGTATAGTAGGGCATAAAAAGGTCATAGTATGGTAGGGTATAAAAAGTCATTAAAACGACATAGTAAAGTAAGGTATAAAAAGTCATAAAAATGCCATAGTATAGTAAGGCAAAAAAAGTCATAAAAACGACATAGTATAGTAAGGCATAAAAAGTAATAAAAACGTAAGGCATAAAAAGTCATGAAAACGTCATAGTATAGTAAGGCATAAAAAGTCATAAAAACGACATAGTATAGTAAGGCATAAAAAGTAATAAAAACG
>NW_019174515.1:147762-152772 GCF_002260705.1 Seriola dumerili | reverse complement strand
ATAAAATGTCAAAAACATCATAGTATAGTGAAGCATAAAAAGTCATAAAAACAACATAGTATAGTAAGGCAATAAAAAAGTTCTAAACATCATAGTATAGAACTGCATAAAAAGTCATAAAAACATCATAGTATAGTAAGGCATAAAAAGTCATAAAAACGTCATAGTATAGTAAGGCATAAAAAGTAATAAAAACGTAAGGCATAAAAAGTCATGAAAACGTCATAGTATAGTAAGGCATAAAAAGTCATATAAACGACACAGTATAGTAAAGCATAAAAAGGTCATAGTATGGTAGGGTATAAAAAGCCATTAAAACGACATAGTATAGTAAGGCATAAAAAGTAATAAAAACGTAAGGCATAAAAAATCATGAAAACATCATACTATAGTAAGGCATGAAAAGTCATAAAAACGACATAGTATAGTAGGGCATAAAAAGTCATAAAAACGACATAGTATAATAAGGCATAAAAATTCATAAAAACGTAAGGCATAAAAAGTAATAAAAACGTAAGGCATGAAAACTCATGAAAACGTCATAGTATAGTAAGGCATAAAAAGTCATAAAAACGACATAGTATAGTAAGGCATAAAAAGTAATAAAAACGTAAGGCATAAAAAGTCATGAAAACGTCATAGTATAGTAAGGCATAAAAAGTAATAAAAACGCAAGGCATAAAAAGTCATGAAAACGTCATAGTATAGTAAGGCAATAAAAACGTCCAAAACATCANAAAACGTAAGGCATGAAAACTCATGAAAACGTCATAATATAGTAAGGCATAAAAAGTCATAAAAACGACATAGTATAGTAAGGCATAAAAAGTAATAAAAACGTAAGGCATAAAAAGTCATGAAAACGTCATAGTATAGTAAGGCATAAAAAGTCACATAAACGACATAGTATAGTAAGGCATAAAAAGTCATAAAAATGCCATAGTATAGTAAGGCATAAAAAGTCATAAAAACGACATAGTATAGTAAGGCATAAAAAGTAATAAAAACGTAAGGCATAAAAAGTCATGAAAACGTCATAGTATAGTAAGGCATAAAAAGTCACATAAACGACATAGTATAGTAAGGCATAAAAAGTCATAAAAACGACATAGTATAGTAAGGCATAAAAAGTCATAAAAAGTCATAATATAGTAAGGCATAAAAAGTCATAAAAAGTCATAATATAGTAAGGCATAAAAAGTCATAAAAAGTCATAATATAGTAAGGCATAAAAAGTCATAAAAAGTCATAATATAGTAAGGCATAAAAAGTCATAAAAAGTCATAATATAGTAAGGCATAAAAAGTCATATGTCTGTGTGTGTGTGTCGAAGGGCGTGTCTTCCTGGTTCAACCCCCTTCCATTCTCCATACTCACCTGCTTCTCATCATACAATGAACTCCACGACCGGCTGCTTTATAAAGGAACAATTCAACCTACCATTCTCTGCCAGATCTTCCGTTTCTTCAAGTGATATTAATACTATGGCCAAGCACAGCTTGCTACCTGTTTGCTTCAAGTCTTTCTCAACTTTTTGTTATTCCGCTGTTTTTGTGCTTCAGATTCATACTCCTGCCATCCAACCACCGTACTCAACTCCTGTCTTGTCTTGCCAGCTTGGATTTTGTTTGCCTGCTCAGCTCTGTGGATTCCTGTCTGTGAATCCATCTCCGCCATTGTCCTGCCGGACTGTCTATGGCCACATGCCCTCAGCATCGTTACCAGCACTCATTCCACACTATGAAATAAAAGTGCAATAAAAGACTTGTTTTCACCACTACCCTTTGTTGTTATTGTGGGTTCAGATCATACCAAAACCTGACAAAGAAGGCATGAAGAAGTGATAGTATAGTAAGGCATTAGAAATAATAAAAAGGTCATAGTATAGTAAGGCATAAAAAGTCATGAAAACGTCATAGTATACTAAGGCATAAAAAGGTCATAGTATGGTAGGGCATAAAAAGTCAAAACATCATAGTATAGTAAGGAATTAAAGGTAATAAAATCGTAAGGCATAAAAAGTCATGAAAACGTCATAGTATACTAAGGCATAAAAAGGTCATAGTATGGTAGGGCATAAAAAGTCAAAACATCATAGTATAGTAAGGAATTAAAGGTAATAAAATCGTAAGGCATAAAAAGTCATGAAAACGTCATAGTATACTAAGGCATAAAAAGGTCATAGTATGGTAGGGCATAAAAAGTCAAAACATCATAGTATAGTAAGGAATTAAAGGTAATAAAATCGTAAGGCATAAAAAGTCATGAAAACGTCATAGTATACTAAGGCATAAAAAGGTCATAGTATGGTAGGGCATAAAAAGTCAAAACATCATAGTATAGTAAGGAATTAAAGGTAATAAAATCGTAAGGCATAAAAAGTCATGAAAACGTCATAGTATACTAAGGCATAAAAAGGTCATAGTATGGTAGGGCATAAAAAGTCAAAACATCATAGTATAGTAAGGAATTAAAGGTAATAAAATCGTAAGGCATAAAAAGTCATGAAAACGTCATAGTATACTAAGGCATAAAAAGGTCATAGTATGGTAGGGCATAAAAAGTCAAAACATCATAGTATAGTAAGGAATTAAAGGTAATAAAATCGTAAGGCATAAAAAGTCATGAAAACGTCATAGTATACTAAGGCATAAAAAGGTCATAGTATGGTAGGGCATAAAAAGTCAAAACATCATAGTATAGTAAGGAATTAAAGGTAATAAAATCGTAAGGCATAAAAAGTCATGAAAACGTCATAGTATACTAAGGCATAAAAAGGTCATAGTATGGTAGGGCATAAAAAGTCAAAACATCATAGTATAGTGAAGCATAAAAAGTCATAAAAACATCATAGAATAGTAAGCCATGNTATGGCCACATGCCCTCAGCATCGTTACCAGCACTCATTCCACACTATGAAATAAAAGTGCAATAAAAGACTTGTTTTCACCACTACCCTTTGTTGTTATTGTGGGTTCAGATCATACCAAAACCTGACAAAGAAGGCATGAAGAAGTGATAGTATAGTAAGGCATTAGAAATAATAAAAAGGTCATAGCATAAAAAGTCATAAAAACATCATAGAATAGTAAGCCATGAAAAGTCATAAAAAGGTCATAGTATAGTAAGCCATAAAAAGTTATGAAGAGGTCATAATATAGTAAGCCATAAAAAATCATAGTATACTGAAGCACAAAAATTCCATTGTATATTGAGATATAAGTCTCAGTATATTAAGGCATAAAAAAGACATAGTATAATAAATCATTAAAAGTCATAGTATAATAAAGCAAAAAACGTCATAAAGAGTCCAAATATAATACAGTTTGAAATCATTCAAGCATAAAAAGTCATAAAAATGCCATAGTATAGTAAGGCATTAAAAGGTCATTGTATGGTAAGGCATGAAATGTCATAAAAACGACATAGTATAGTAAGGCATAAAAAGTGACGTTTCATGAGTTTTTTTAGCTTACGTTTCTTAGTTACTTTTTCTGGCCTTTACTAACTATGTCGTTTTTTATTGACATTTTTTATGCCCTACTATAACAATAGACCTTTTTATGCCTTACTGTAGATACGTATGGTCATTTTTTATGACTTTTTAAATGCGCAGTAACTATACTGATGTCGTTTTTGACTTTTTTGCCTACCATTACTATGGCTGTTTTTATGAAGTTTTTATGCTTACTTTATACTATGACGTTTCTTATGATTTTATGCTTTCTTTATACTATGATGTGTATGATGCTGTTGTTGTGGCCCAACCATACTCAATGACCTTTTTTTGCCTTAGTCATATATGACGTTTTTTAGACATTTATGCCTACATACTATGCTGTTTTTATCGAAGTTTTATGCTTTACTGAGTACTATGACGTTTTTATGAGTGTGTTATGCGTGTTCCTATACTGAGTGACGTTAGAGTTTAATGACTTTTATCCTTGACTATGATGATGGCTTTTTTATGACTTGTTTATGCCTTACTAGTAAGCTAGTGACCTTTTTGTGACTTTTTATGCCTTACTATACTATTGATGTCTTTGGGACGTTTTGTATTGCCTACTCATATATGACCGTTTTCATGACTTTTTATGCCTTCGGTTTTTATTAACTTTTTATGCGCTTACATACTAATGACGTTTCATGACTTTTTATGCCCTTTACGTTTTTAAATACGTTTTTATCGCGCTTACTATACTATGACGTTTTCATGACTTTTTTCATGCCGTGTACGTTTATTTTCTTAGTATATGGGTTTTTATAGCTTTTTATGCCTTACTACTATCGTCGTTTTTATGATATGCTTTTATATATGTTTTTATATCTTTGGCTGCGTATACTATGGATGTTTTTGGACTTTTATGCCGTACGCGAACGAATGACCTTGTTGTTGCCTTAGTATACTAATGACGTTTTTTTATCGACATTTTAGTCCTTACCATGACATGTGCTGTTTTATGAAGTTTTTATGCTTCTTACTATACCTATGACGTTTTTATGACTTGGTTATTGCCTTTCCTATACTTATGACGTTTTTAATGAGCTTTTTATGCCTTACTATACTATGTTGTTTTTTATGACTTTTTATCCTACTATACTATGACCTTTTTTGGCCTTTTATCCCTTCTATAGCTTGATTTGCCTTACTTAATGCTTACTATGAAGGTCGTTTTTGGACTGTCTTTATGCTTACTTATACTGCTAGTCGTTTTTGAATGACTTTTTATGCCTACGTTGACGTCGGATTGTTTATGCATTACATTTTTATTACTTTACTACTACTATGCGTTTTCATGACTTTTTTATGGACCTTAGTTTTTATTACTTTTTATGCTTTACTATACTGCATGTCCGTTTTTATGATTGTTTTATGCCTTGAACTATACCTATGTCGTGTTTATGACTTCTTTTTGTCCTTACTATACTATGACGGTTTCAATAGTTTCATGCCGTTACGTTATTTATTACTTTATGCCTTACCGGTTTTTAAGTCCTCCCCTCTTCTTT
>NW_019174515.1:107132-143726 GCF_002260705.1 Seriola dumerili | reverse complement strand
ATAAAAACGTAAGGCATAAAAACTCATGAAAACGTCATAGTATAGTAAGGCATAAAAAGTCATAAAAACGACATAGTATAGTAAGGCATAAAAAGTCATAAAAACGACATAGTATAGTTAGGCATAAAAAGTCATAAAAATGCCATAGTATAGTAAGGCATAAAAAGGTCATTGTATAGTAGGGCATAAAATGTCATAAAAACGACATAGTATAGTCAGGCAATAAAAACGTCCAAAACATCATAGTATAGTAAGACATAAAAAGTCATAAAAAGGTCATGGTGTAGTAAGGCATAAAAAGTCATAAAAATGCCATATTATAGTAAGGCATAAAAAGTCATTAAAATGCCATAGTATAGTAAGGCATAAGAACGTCATAGTACAATAAGCCATAAAAAGGTCATTGTATGGTTAGGCATAACAAGTTATAAACATCATAGTATAGTAAAGCATAAAAAGTCATAAAAACGTCATAGTATACTAAGGCATAAAAAGGTCATAGTATGGTAGGGTATAAAAAGTCATCAAAACTACATAGTATAGTAAGGCATTAAAAGGCCAAAATTTCATTGTATAGTAAGGCATAAAAAGTCATAAAAACGAAAATATATAGTAAGGCATAAAAAGTCATAAAAATGCTATAGTATAGTAAGGCATAAAAAGGTCATTGTATGGTAGGGCATAAAATATCATAAAAACGACATAGTATAGTAAGGCAATAAAAAAGTTCTAAACATCATAGTATAGTAAGGCATAAAAAGTCATAAAAACGACATAGTATAGTAAGGCATAAAAAGTCACAAAAATGCCATAGTATAGTAAGGCATAAAAAGTCATAAAAACGTTATAGTCTAATAAGGCATAAAAAGGTCATAATATGGTGGGGCATAAAAAGTCATAAACATCATAGTATAGTAAGGCATAAAAAGTCATAAAAATGCCATAGTATAGTAAGGCATATAAAGGTCATATTATAGTAAGGCATAAAATGTCACAAAAACATCATAGTATAGTAAGGCATAAAAAGTCATAAAAATGCCATAGTATAGTAAGGCATATAAAGGTCATATTATAGTAAGGCATAAAATGTCACAAAAACATCATAGTATAGTAAGGCATAAAAAGTCCTAAAAATGCTATAGTATAGTAAGGTATAAAACGGTCATATTATAGTAAGGCATAAAATGTCATAAAAACATCATAGTATAGTAAGGCATAAAAAGTCATGAAAACGTCATAGTATACTAAGGCATAAAAAGTCATGAAAACGTCATAGTATACTAAGGCATAAAAAGTCATGAAAACGTCATAGTATACTAAGGCATAAAAAGTCATGAAAACGTCATAGTATACTAAGGCATAAAAAGTCATGAAAACGTCATAGTATACTAAGGCATAAAAAGTCATAAACGTCATAGTAGAGTAAGGCATTAAAATTCTAAAACATCATAGTACAGTAAGGTATTAAAAGTCATAAAAACGACATAGTATAGTAAAGCATAAAATGTCATAAAAACGACATAGTATAGTAAGGCAATAAAATGTCCAAAACATCATAGTATAGTAAGGCATAAAAAGTCATAAACGACATAGTAGAGTAAGGCATTAAAATTCCAAAACATCATAGTACAGTAAGGTATTAAAAGTCATAAAAAACAACATAGTATAGTAGGTCATAAGAAGTCATGAAAACATTTTAGTGTAGTAAGGCATTAAAAGTCATGAAAAAGTCATAGTATAGTAAGGCATAAAGATATATATGCCTTTACATATATATGTATATATATATATATATATACATATATAAAAAACCCCATGAAATCTATATATAATAAAGATCTCATGGGGTATTTCAAGCACTCATGGGGGTGCCGTGGCTCTAAGCAGCTTGTTGTGTGTTCAGTGACCAATTTCACTGGGCTTTTAAACTTTTAGCTGAGACAGTGAAGGGAGGGGAGGAGAGGGGGGTTGTGGTCAAACAGGATGTTTGTGTGGCCGAGAAGCATTTGTTTTGGTCTGAGATGTTGGTGGTCAAGTGCGATATCTAGTGGCAATGACAATCGTTTACAGAACCTTAAACTATATGAAGCTGCTGATACTTATGTACTCATACTGCTGGTACTTTAACTACATGAGGCTGATACTTGTGTACTTTACTGATACTTTAACTCCATGGAACTGATAATACTTGTGTACTTTTACTGAAGCAGTATTTTGAATGCAAGCCTTTTACTTGTATTAAAGTAACTTCCAAACTTGGCCAGTAGATGGAGGTATAACACAACATTTGACCCACAAACACTAACCTGACCTGACACCTCCTGCTCTGAGCTATTTTAAAGTGTTCTCTTACTTTGTGTTTTTACATAAAGAAATACAATTTAGCAGCATCATGAACATATGTTTATAACTACCACTATAATACAGATTGTAAAGTCTGAAAGGCTTTTTGTAAGACATTTTCTTCACTGCAGTTATGAGATGTTGGTTTTGTATTAACAGCAGCCGTGTTGTTACGGTTACTATAACCGACACTATTCTTTATGTACCACTGTTAAGCATTTGTAAGCAGTATATAAACATTTGATAAATGCTTTATAATGTAGCTCAACAATGATAACTTCTCCTATGATGACTATATACTCACTATAATGTCATTCATTATTTGTTTATACAGCAATCTCCACTGATGATTGTCTACAGGACTTAGAGTTGTTAACAAAGAAATTAATAAACACTCAGATCTGTTACAGCTCCATTATATTGTTTTAAACCATTTATTACATGTTTATATAAGGATTATAAATTATAACAAGAGGGACTTGAAGTTAAGTGTTAGCAGAAGTACAAGATTTGAGTGGAGTAAAAGTTTAATAAAGAAGCAAAAAAAGTCCAACTAAAAGTACTTCAAAATTGTCCAAAATTGTACTTTCCATAAGTGTATTTGTACTTTTACTTCTCCCAGAACCACCACCATCCTGTGCAGCTGTGTGGCCACAGTTCGTCTCACCTGACCTGTGAGGTGAGCTGGATGATGAAGTAAAAGTTCACACTACCAGGAAGTGCTGCACCAAACTTCATCAACCCCCCCCACCCCACCCTCACCCCCCCACCCCCCTCGCTTCAGGCAGAGAAGCAGCCCCCTCCCCATTCCTGAAAGTCAACAATAAACCACGTTTCCAGTAAGCCAGATACCTCCCCAAGTCCTGCTCATCCCCATGGAGACCACTACGAGAGTCTGCAGGCCTGTGTCCTCTGGCCAAACCAGGCCACCCATGAGGAGAGAGGGAGTCTATATTTTATTTTACCCAAAATGGATCAAAATGTGGATCTCCACTGAGACACAGTGCAAATGCTCCTCTCTTTTTTCTCAAAGAAAAGACTTGGCAGCTGCTGTGCTGCATATTTGATTGGAGAACCAGCCTCAAACAGAGAAAAAAAAACACTTTGTGATCATGGTGTACTATATTTTACAGCCTCAGTGTCCCCTCTTTTGTGAGCTGTGACGTCAGCATTCCCCTCAGTGCTACGAGAGTGACACAGTAGCTTTGTCTTGGAGTCACCACATCTCATTCACGGCCGCTTAACTCCTGAGTCCGGGTCTGCGTTGTGGCCTTTCACGAGCCCTGATTCCTTAATCCGCTGGTTTTTAAGGCACTGAATAACTTGGCCATTTGTATGCTCAGTCCCAGGGCAGTGGGGTGCTTCTGCTTTATATGAATTGTTGACTTGCAAAACACGCCAAAGGACTGATCCACTGAGGTTGTGACTGCCAGCAAGGTCATGGTGAAAGGTCAGTCACACTGCTCACATGTGGACGATGCAGAGAAACAAGATCTGCACCGAAGATGGCAAAGAGTTAAAAGTTTGGACCGAGATGAGTCCAGACTAGAACCGATAACAGCCAATCACAGCTGTACCAGAATCAGCAGAAAGGCCAAGATATGTGTCAGATAACTGAGAAACAGTGTCATCGATTGATCTGCTATTTATTCATTTTGCAGAGACTCAGCAGCATGTCTCTAAGGAATATCCACATCTAGACATCTAAACAACAAGCACAACCAGCAGCTCACTGAGCACCTGAGGAGTCTTGTTATTGGGACACATGGAGTAGTCAAGAGTAAGTGTAGGTGGCTCTAGAGGGGGTGGGAGGTTGTGACTGAGGACAAATGACAACATATTTAGCAGATTAGTGCCGGTGAAGCTGCTGCGAGTGGAGCAGTAAATGATGTGGAGGATGTCAGGTGCTGGTGGCTTTGTTTGCTAATGGTTTGGCTTTTCCCAGCAGCTCTTTAGATCTGTTTGCAAACGATCTAGACCCCTCAAAGGTCAGAGGTCAGAGCATATAAGGGTGTCGCTGTGATGGTGAACATGAGCAGAGAGGATGAACTTTTTTCTTTGACTCTGATTTTATACTTTAGATTTTATTGCTAGTGTAAGATTTTCTGCTTCAGATTTTCCCATGCTTACAGTCAAATGGTTTTTCAGGTGATGTCTGACCTTCGTCTCAGAAACTCATGTTTGAAATATGATAAAGCAGCTTCACAGGGTTGTGAGGTTCTTGTTCTTCACTCCTCTACATTTATTTGACAGCTGCAGTCAATTTACATTTTCAGATTATTAACACAAAATATAATCAGCTGGTACATTATGATGTTTTGTTATAGATTAAACCAGTCAGGAGGATATAAAGAAGTCGTTACTAAAGTCCGATCTAAATGCCTGAGAGTGTTTCTACACTGCATCTGCGTGTGTGTCATGACCTGGTCGGTGGATCCAGATCCATCTGTGGCCCATAAGGTCTCCATGTCTGTGGACCTCCTCTGTCACAGGAGCTGCTTTGTTCTAAAACACTCAGGATCAGTCTCCTGGTTGGGGAGTTTACGAGAAGGAAAGGGAGTGGTGGTGGTGGTCGAGAGGGGAGGGAGGGGGGTTGTCTTCTCCTCTTTCTCCTTTCCCTTTCTTCACCCTACACATCTTCCCCCCACCTCCCATCCTGACCCCTCACCCTCCACCCTGCACCGTTGCTCTGCGTCTCAGCAGCTCCGGCCTGTTTGCATTCCTCTCAGTTAATAAGTGTTTGTGTGATCCCCAGCGGGGGGTGTAAAGATCACCCCACACAAACACAGCAGCGGCCCGGCCCACCCCACCCCAACCCACCCAGCTGTAAAGGCGACAGGAGCGATGCTGCAAGGGACACAGAGTGGGGGGGGGGGTCATAAATTTCACAGACATGCTGCTCAGCACATTAACTTTTAGAATGACTTCCAGGCTGCAACACACTTGTCATACATGCACAATAACAAACACTAGATCCTCAACACAATTGGACACTGTTTCCTTTTTTGATGTCAAAAGTGTGCATGGTCATGGATGAACATGTTGGCAGCTGAAACATTTCAAACTGGCGTCATTTTCACTCCCCTCCTGTGAAGTCAATCATTTCTCTGCTGCAGAGGTTATTAGATCACATATTAAACCCAAACCTGGAGCTGCAGCGTCGTTTTTAAGCCTCATTTTGAGAAGATCAGGGGAAAGATGGGTGAAAAAAACACAACTCCAAGAGTCTTACGTCATTATTAGGTCAAGCTTTTAATTTGGTCTATGACCAGATACCTGCAGAACTAAAGACATTCCCATCATCCTCAGCTGCACGCTGTGATCACTAATCTTAGTAATAACACGGTGAACTTTACACCTGCTGAGCATCAGCATGTCAGTGAAGTTCAGCCTCACACAGCTGCAGACCAGTGGATCACAAACTGGGGGAAGGGGCACCCTTGGGGTTCATAGAGCTACTGCAGGATTGAAATTAAGTTGAATGATGCAAGTATGCTGTAGACTAAAGATTCACATTATAGCAAAAAACAGGATGCTGTACTGAATGGTGCCACCTTAGCTATAATGCTAATTCTGGTAGCAGTAGATGGTGATGTTTCAGAGTCAGTGAACAAACCTGATAGCTGCAGTTGTGTGCTCATTTTCTCAGTATGAACACAGTTTGTTATTGTTCAGTTCAGGAAATTAAGAAACACAATCATTAGTTTTCTATTTGTGATTGGCTCCACCCACAAAGCTTGGGTCGAAATTCATCATCACAACACACAGACTAAATTATGTTTTTTTTGTTATATGTAACTACAGGTGCTGTCAGACAGTGAGTAGTTGCCACCGCCTCCATTGTTTTCAGTGTAAACTTCAGCTTTTCCCAACTTGCGGTTGCAGCTTGCTGTGTAACCATAGAAACCACAGAGACCACAGAGCTAACATGAGATGGGAGCTGATTTCAAAGGTATTTCAGTTTGCAGGATTATACACCTCTCTACTAACAGAGAACAGACGGAAGCATCAGCTTATACATTATTCTAGACCAAAACTTGCTGTAGCTGCACGATGAGAAAGCAGCAGCAGCCTGTGGGGTATGGTACAGTATATCTGAGGAAGGCGCACTGCTGCAAATTCAAAATAGAGAATGTCCATGTCGTTTGAGTGCAGATGCAGAAGCAACATGCTCACTCTCTAAAAGGCACTTTAAAGTTCCCCTCCAGACATGTTTTAAACTCTGTAAAAACCCTCTGCTATGATTAATATTTTGTCTTACATGGTTTTCCCACGGGTCTGAATCATCTACTCTTACTTCCTCATTGAGAAATCTGGATCAGTCCTTGTGCCCCGGCCACCACCTGTGTGCTCCAGGTTGACAGGTGAAACAGAAGATAGTATCAAGATGATTAGAGAAGGAAACATCAGAGAGACTCAGCCTCATGCTTGAGCCTCAGTCAGACCTCAGATGAGGAGCCTGTTGACACCAAAATCAGAGAGTACCAGACGTATAAGAACAGTTGGCATCTTGTATTTGTCTATGCTGTTTGTTAGCTTTGTTAGTGGCTGTGCTAATGCTAACTCTGGCTCTCTGTACTGACAAGGATTCAGGTTTATTTATCCCCTTGATTTTCATCAGAGGGGGTCTTTAATTTTAATTTCCCCTGAATTTTATTAGTAAAATGATCAGTTTGCCTGAGGGTAGGCCCGGCTGACTGCATCTCTACACACAAAAGGAGAAACTGAAGCCTCAGTGTGATGTCATTGAATGTTTAGTGCGGTGGTGAAACGTGAAATCATAAATCAGCCAGCTGCTATTAAAAGGCCCCACTGCAGCAGACTGATAGCAAAGGGAGAAAGAGCGAGATGCTAGATCTCTGCCAGAAACATCCCGACTGTGAGCTGTTTGGGAAACAGCCTGGAGGCGCGCTCTCTCGCTCTATCCCACGTCCACTCTCATCAAGTCATTTTGTGGATGCACCCAATGCAGAAACAACAGAGGAACTCTCTTTGCTGGGGGTGCGAGACTGCACCAGTGAATGGAGCGACTTCAGACTGGTGGAGGGCTGCTGGGAGAAATCCCTGGCTGTGCTGAGCAGCGAGGGGGTCTGAGGCTTGGACCGGGCCTGACTGGGTGTGTGTTGAGGAGTCTTTTGTCACTGTTGTCACCACGGCAGCTCACCTATTGAGGGTAGAGTCTAAGATATGTAAAGCAGCAACGTTTCAAAGCTTTCCCTCTGCTGTGAAACAAACAAAGAAATAAAGAAATCAAATTAAAGTCTGGAAAGGAGTGAGTAAAGAGCGGTAAAAAGAGAAGAAGAAGAGAGAAAGTATCCTCTGTGTTAAATGCTTATGTGCTGGGCCAAGCCGTGGGTTGGAATCCGATGAGTGTTGAGAAATGGAAAAAGAAAGGAATCATTAAAAAGACGGAGCGAGGTGGAGGGAGACTACTATGCCCTTGTTTGGCCAAAGTGGTATTTTCTTTTCTCATTGAGCTGGTCCAAGTCCTGCAGGCGGCTTGGTGAGTCTCCCACCCAGCATTGAGAGGCAGGCCTGGGCATGCCCAGCCAAGGTCAAACTGTGGCCGCCAAGAACACGCACACGGCTCAGCCTGCCCCCAGCTGCCACGGCTCTGTTTATGTTTGTTTTTTTCTTTCTGTCCGTTTCCCTCTCTCCACCTCCACAGGGAACGCCTCAGCAGCTCGCGCTCTCTGGAGGGTTCGGCAGCACACGCAGGGATCGGTTTACTCAGACTCTTCCTTCAGGACAAGGTGAGGTGCTGCTGCTGCTGCACACCTTCCCTCACTATCAGTCTCAGTATCACACTGGATGTAGGCCATGAGTATATGTTACCAAAGCTATAAAGTCAACTGTCTCTGATGATAAAGAATTTAAAGGTCCCATATTTCCCTCATATTTTATATTTTTAAGGAACAACAACAACATTAAAACTGTCTGGTTAAAGCCTTATAATTAGGGTCATCTTATATTTGGTCCTTTAAGTCCAGGGCCAGGTGTAAGCATCAATTTGATATTGCAGCTGGTAAAGCTGCGGCTAATTTTAACTACTTTATATAATGCTGTGTAGCTTACTGTATACACATAGGTGTCATTTACGCTGGGGACATGCTCCCACCACTTTGTGAAATGGCTAATTTGGTCCCTGTCACTTTTTAGAAAGGAAAAATTTGTCAAAAATGTTCTGAAAAATAACTTGTCCCAAGAAATGTTAACGAACAAATGAGAACGCTTTGAGAATGGTTTGTTTGCCCAATAAGAAAACCGACGACATTGTTAAAAAAAAAGTAACGTAAGTAACGTAAAAAAATCCCCCCCAGACAACTGATTCGGAAATGACCTTGAATGACACCTCCACTGATTGGCTGACTGTTTTCTGAGTGATACAATGAAAATATAGCAGATTTCAGGTAAATATTCTCCATCCATCCATTTTCTACCGCTTATCCTCTAGTAGGGTCGCGGGGGGGCTGGAGCCTATCCCAGCATCCTTTCGGGCGAGAGGCGGGGTACACCCTGGACAGGTCGCCAGTCCATCGCAGGGCACACAGAGACAAACAACCATTCACTCTCACATTCATACCTATGGTCAATTTGGAGTAACCAATTAGCCTAGTCCCCATTTGCATGTCTTTGGACTGTGGGAGGAAGCCGGAGTGGTAAATATTCTAAGACACCAAATCCTGCAAGGTTGGATGGCATGTTCAGGTGGGCGGGGCTTGGAGCATGCCATAGACTGCTTTGTTGTGACATCACAAAGTTACAGAAGTCCTGACAGCTCGTTTTTAAGGCTCAGTTTATGAATACCAGCTGTGTGCATTTGTCTGTGGACTGAGGCTTTCACAGTATTAATATAGAACCTAGACCTGCTTTATCATCAAAGAAGACATTGACATCTCTTTTTATACAATATGGGCCTTTAAGTTTAAGTACAGAAATCTATTATGGTTATTACACTTATACCATGAAATCCTTTTCTTTTTGCCACATCATTGCATGAGATGAACGACCAACAATGCAACGAGCTGGTGTGAAATGTCGTAGACGGGTGTGTAAGCTGAGAATATGTTTGGTAACTGACTCTGGTATTTAGAGACCATTGTTCTGTCACTGCAGTGAGTCATTCACCTTTATGTTACCTGGACAGCATAACACTGCAGAACCATAGAAGACAACAGGGAGGAAAAACATCCAGGCCAAAGTCATTTTACATGAACTGGAGTTTCAGGGAACGTTCCTAGAGAGGTGCTCCTCAGGTGCCATCTCAATATGTTAAAATGTGAGAAATTAAATCATAAAGATGAAAACAAAATTTTATTACTCCTTATCCAGCAGCAGGAAGTATCGTCACAGGTGCTTTTCTGATTCCACAGGTGTTTTTTCTCTGCTCTGAAAGATAAAATGTTCGTCCAGGGTGAAATCAGTGTTTAAATTAAATTATTCCCACAGACCAGGACAGTTTCTGGAAACTCTGGATTTAAATACTTGTTTCATTCCCGACAAACATTTTATCATCTGTGGGAAAAAGTGGACAAATATGGGATCATGAAAGCACCTTTGAAGATAAATCTCTTTGCTGGATAACAAGTACAACATTACATTTAACTTTTTCCTATGACCAAAACGTTGCACCTGCCTCACAAAATAGATGTGCAAAGTTTTCTCCTGCTTCATACTTAGTAAACAGATTTAGATGGAGGTGCAGTGTCTATGTAACACTTCAGCTCAGTGTTTTTCCTCCTTCCCAGCTCACTGTGGAGGTTTACCGGTCACTGCAGAAATGGCTTTGTCATGTTGGTCCTCTGCTGCCTCATTCTTTCCTCTGAAACACCTACAAAAGAGCGTCCCCCTCTCCCCCCTGTGTGATGAATAAAGAGGCCCTCCCACTGTTTCCCTGGGTATTGTTTCCTTGTTGTTACACAGAGTGTGTATTGCTCACTAAGCCTGTGATGGATGTCGGATTACCCCTCTGCCTGTGTCTTCCTGACAAAGAAGGCATCAGCCTGCACTGCAACACAGGACACACACACACAGGCAAACATGCAAACACACGCTCCCCAAACATACACCCACCATCGTCCTAAAGATCCTGCATACAATGATCTACAAATCATTGCCCTGACACCACGGACACATCAGCATCCATATGATAGAACCTTTACTTTTTATGGTGAGCAGATGTTTTTAGTGCATTTTGATAGAAACGGGCACAAAGGGATTGAGCGCACAGACATAATTATTCATTAAATGCCTGAATGTAGGAAAGAGAGAAATATCACAGGTTAATGTTTACATCAGCTGATTGATAGGATCTTTTAAGCGTTTTGAAACTGTTGAACGCACCACAAACCCTTTGAAAAGTGTCATCCTTGTTTCAGAGGTCACCTCAGAGTATGGTTAAAGTAAACAGAGAAGCAGCCCATAAAACCTGAGAGCTACTCTCATGTGTTTTATGATGTTGATTTTTCATGTACAGCCGTGACATTGAGATAAGACACGTTTTCACTTCCGAAGCAACACAAGCAGTCATGAGAGAAAGAGAAAGAAACCAAGTGTGAGAGCTCTTACTGTTCAGATTTATCTTGTGTGTGGAGGAGCAGACATCTATTTACCTTCATTTTGTGGCTGTTTCACTTCACTGTTTACTGAAAAACATGACATGAAACAGGTCAAATTTCATCTGAATACAATAAGATTGTTAAAGTGTGTTAACAGAATAATGAACTGGGAAATTTAGGACCCTGGGTGTCACCCTGGCTGTCCCATTTCAAAGGCTCCTTCAAATTCAGCAGAGGAATGTGTCCTTCTTTTCCTGGGCAACAAAGGCTCCAACAGGTGGATCCTTCATGGCCCAACCTATCCCATGATTCATTGCGCCCTGGTAATGAAAGCAAATACACCGTCAGAGAGCATGAGGATTACACTGTTAAATGTAAGTATTGGGCTAATGGCTAACGGTACAACTGTTAACATCAAGGGCCTTAAAAATGCATTTGTTGTAACAAAGTGACGCAAAGTGAAAATCTCCGTAGGCCAGACCGAAGGGCCACACTCTGTATACCGCGTCCTCCAAAGGTTGCGGCCCCTGAACTGGGACACAGCTATAGATGCGTTCCTCATATATTGTTGGGTTACATACACCATACTCTTTTGTATTCAGCCTCTGCTGTGTAGGAGCTGTAAAACTACTATTCTTTAATTTTAAATCTTGCTGGGAGTAGTGGAGCACGGCAGGCAGGTGTGACGAACAGGCAGGAATCTTCTGAGTTAAGCAGGTAAAAAGAAATCCACAGGAACAGGTACAGGAATCTCAGGGTTAATGAACAGTTCAACAGACACAGAGTAAAAAGGTTTCAAAAAGCAAAGCTTGGCCTTAGCGTTTATGCCGCACAATGAGTCAGAACGATCTGGTGACGAGTGAAGAGTTGAACTGGGCTTTATACTGCAGGTGGATGTGGAGTTGATTGTGTGATGGACAGCAGGTGCGGGATGGAGACTGGAAGGAGCAGCATCCAGGAAGCCACGCCCAGCTTGAACACACACACACACACACACACACACACACACACACACACACACACACACACACACACACACACACAAGGGGAAGCAGAGAACACAAGCAAAACAGGGCCAACATGAGCTAATCCTAACACCATGAGCATAAACCTCATGATCATCATAACCTCTGTAGCTCGTCCAGGGGTGTTTTTGAGCAGCACGCCTCATTATTCAGAGTGAAATAATCAAACTGAGCCAAGCTTTATCCTGCAGTACTTTATTTCCATGTTTTCGTCAGCTGCTGACTTTTTGACTTAGAACGATCTTATCTTTAGCAAGATATCAGCCATTGAGTGCATATTTAAGGCCCTGGTGGAGATGGTTAACCTGCTACAAAAAAATCAGCTAGCTGTCCTTTCAGTCAATAAAATCATGAAAGTACATTGAAGTACTGGTAAAGGATCTAAATTCCACCACTGACTGGGGATAGTGCGGTTTGGGGAGGTGTTTTTCTGACAGTGGGGAGTCCATGGAGCCTCACTTTGGTAAGGTAAGTGAACTTTCACAAAACCACCACCGCAATAAATCTGGGGCTCCATCCAGCCTCTCTTTCTCTCTGCTACTCCATCGCTCCACAGCCGTAATCAACCCCAGAGCCTGGGTAAGACCAGCAAAAGTCACCCATGCCCCCCCTCCCCAGCCCTACATGACAATGGTACCAGCAGTTACCCAGGAAACAGGCCTTTCAGTAGCTGTGTGATAAAAAAGACGTATTCCTCGTCTCTTCCCCGTCCACTTTTTCACTTCTTGGTTGTAGATAAGCTTCAGGGCTACCCCCAGCTCCCAGCAGCTCCCAGCCCAACCTTCACTTTGAGATACTTTCTCCAGTTGAATACCAGTGAAGTTGTGGGGCAACAGAAAGAGACACATCCTGAATGCACATCTGCTCCTGGGAACTGATATTTTCATCAGTTTTCACCAGAAAGACTCATTAAATCCATGTATTTAAAAATTATTGAATAATGCCACAAAATGTGAAGATAATCTGCTGGTTATTTCACACTCGGCTGACCAACAAGGGGAAGTCCTCAAACGTCTTGTTGTGTCCTACCAACAGCACAAAAACCCAGAAATACTCAGTTTACAATGATATGAAACAGGAAACCATCACATCACAGAAAGTGGAAAGAAAGTGGGCATTAGACTTATATTACTAATAAATATTTTTTGATTCAAACACTAAAAGGGAACTCTTTAGCTTGTGTGGATTTGCTGTTTTAGAAAGCGAATAAGATACCTGATAGAAATGCTGAATCCATGCATGTAAAAATATCAAATATGGGCACAAAATGTCAAAACATTGGTGTTGGTATCAGCCTTCCATAGCTCACATCAGTTGAACTCCATGATCGTCCCAGCCACATTGGGTGTTGGTGTTTAGCACTTTCAGTTTGCAGCGTTTCGGGGTTGGAACAAGCAGTAAGGGTTAGCGTTTCACTGGGAGGCTCTTCTTACCTGCAGCCGTCAGCAGGGCCAGGGAATAATACCTGCATCAGGTTACCACAGGCCTCTCATCTAACCAGCCTGCCACATTATAGTTATGAGCCCTGCAATCCAGCTGGAGAGCTAAGTCCAGCAGGTAATGGCTGTCCAGGGGGGCCTGCAGGGAGCTCAGGCTGGGGGGAAGGGGAAACGTCAGCTCTCTTCTCCAGGAAAAAAGCACTCAGGCTGGGCATGAAGATGCAGGATCCTGCCCTTCCAGCAGAGTGTTGGGTGTCCATCATACAGAGGTGTAGCATTACAGCACTTTATCTTTGCCCTTCATCTCTTAGCCATCATTACCTCATCAGTGACTACAGACTCGCTGACAGCCCGTCTGTCCACGACCCCGGGGGATGCTGGCTTCTTAAATTTTACGTATTTGCATTTGATTACTATGGCTATTCATCTGACTCTCTGAACGCGAGCCACCTTGCTAATCTGCAGCAGGGTCAGAGAGAGACGGTGTGGTCTACAGCGGGGCAGACAGGCAGTGATATATGGGGCCGTGGGACACTTGTCCCTGTTAGACCCCACACCGACCCAATGAAGGACCACAGATCCAAGCGCTATGGGGAACAAGAGTCTGACTGAGCACAGACAAAGCCCTGAAAGAGAAACCCAGCCACCCCCTGCTACTATTACCCATCCACTGCCTGATCACAGCATGGGCCCAAAAGAGATGAGCAGGAAAAGAGCAACGTAAATCTCACACACAAGCACACTAAAGCAGAGGGGGATGATGGGGGAAATTGCAAGACAGCAAGCAGAAGAAAACAAGTCTCCAGGCATGTTGTGCCTCTGTGAGGCTGTATTTCACCGCTAACATGCTAACAGGTTTACAGTGTTTGCCATGTTCACCATCTCAGGAAGATATGAGGGCAGAGGTACAGAGAATTTATCTGAGTTTGGAATCAATGTGGAAATGATTGAAACCTGATTTACGATCTACAACAGGAGGTTAAACAATGTGGTCCAAATAATATGGCTTCAGATTTATTCTCATCCAGCTGGATAAAGGTTTTTTGTTGATGTATTGAGATCAGTTTGCTTGTAGTAACTATACTTGGATGATGTAGATCAGGGTGTCGTCAGCATAGCAAAAAACAAGATGAAGAGTCTACAGGTTTGCTTTGAGCTAAATTCGAACATCGTTGTGCTAACATGCTAACATTTAGCAAGTGTGTTTACTATCTTCACCTTCTTAGCTTGCTGTTTTAGCATGCTAAGCAAAAAGTGCAGAGATGAGAATGTTAGTTATGAATCACAAAGTTTTGATCATAAACTATAATACAGTATTGCAAAAAATACATTTTGACCTGATGACACTAGACAAAAAGTCAGATGACCACCAAAGTAATTACAGTTCATCCTAAGGGGAACATGAATGTCTGAAACAAATTTTATGATAGTCCATCCAACAGTTGTTGAGATATTTCAATAAAGATAAAAATGTCAACCTCATGGTGACGCTAGACAAAGTCAAAGGATCAGGGAAGTCAGTAGTATTCAACCTCTGGGAACCATGAATATTTGTACAAAAATTTTATGCCACTCAATTATATAGTTGTAGAGATATTTCACTTTTGTGAAAAGTTTGAGCTGCTAGTGGACGAGGAAAGTCATTAGAATTTATCCTCTGGGAACCATGAATATCAGAAGTAAATTCATCCAGGACAATCCATCTTGTGGTTCTCAGGAACCACAAATGTCAACCTCATGGTGACTATCACCAAAGTCAGTAGGATTCATCTTTTGGGGAACATGAATGTTTGAACAAAGTGTTATTATAATTCATTAAATAGTTGAGATATTTCAGTCTGGACCAAAGCGGTGGATTACAAGACCACGATAGAGAAAATGTAATATTTAGACAGGTAACATGCAGTAAGACTTTTTTATTGTCAACGAAAAGTGGAAAATAAAATAATGACAGTAAAGTAAAAGGATGCATACAGTGTCTCTGACTTTACAGAACCAATCATGAGGTAAGATGCCATTATCATGGTTTATAAATGTTATTTGATCAAGAAGAGCTAATACACAAACGCATCGTGGTTGCTTTGTTTTTACAGAGTCCTTTCTCCTGTCAGAGTGTATTCACACCTTATAGTACAAATTATTGTGAAACTGGTTTGTCTATAGTAAACTGCATGAATACACTCCTACAACTGAATGTAAAATATAACAAGTACCACTGTACACTGATTGCACTTTCACACATTTTAGAGGAAACCACGAGCAATTACTGAATCTATAAAGTTAAGACTCTACTTGTTTACAGTGGAGTGATTTGGTTTAGTTAGTCCACATCCAATGACATCACTGAGCTGCATTAGATCTTTTGTTGATTTACCCATCATTCTCAGTCTCCTCACATTCACCAATACAAAAACAACACGTTTCCTCTTCGTAATAAAAAAACACAGCCTCTTAACACTGCCACCCTGTCGAGTCCCAAGTGTTGTTCTTGGCACATAGAAGGTCAGGTATTCATTTACAAGGCACAATGGCCTCTCTCAAGTGAGCATTTTAACATCTTAATAGTTCTTTCTTTTCTTTCGCCTCAAGCTGTTTTGTGTCCATTTTAACTTTGAAGACATGAAGCTCAGGTGTGTCCTCCACTTTGCTTTTATCTACTGTTCAGCTAGAAAGTCACAGGATCAAAGACAGTGGTTACAAGAACTTCTACAAGAAATATTTCTGATAAGGTGATATGAAAAAAAAGAACTTTCTGTTTCATTTCCCCTTGAAAAAAAAACATATCCTGCATAATTATTATTAATCTAGTTAAACTGGACCTACTTATTTCTGAAAAATGCATACAGAGAATAGTTAGTACCAAAAACCACACGCAAAAAAGCTAAAAGCTAATACAGTAAATCAGTCCTACACCAAACATTATTTGGCAAATATCTTATTATTCGTCATCATAGTGCTGCTGTCAGTCTGTACATAATTCTCAGCCACAAATGTGTTTTGACTCTTCACATTTAAATTCACCTCTGTCAAGAAACACCTCAGATGCCGATAAATCTTCCTCTTAAAATGCTGCTGAAAATATCTTTTTCTTCTTTACCCCCAGAGTGAAGCCTGATGTGGTTTACAGCAACAACATGAATCACACTTTTTACTATGTAAACAGAGACCAGGTTGTTTCTTGCTAAAGGCCTGTTCACACCATTTCAAGTGGCAAACATTTGTAGTGAAATCAATTAATTCAGCGCGGTGGCAAAGAAATCTGCTCAAATATTTGGTGAATTCACAGAACTAAGGGTCCAAAATGGAGGACGCTGTTATAGGATGCTCTCATGCTGCATTCGCATAATTTCAGCAGAAGGAATAAATAAGGTGGTTAGTCCTACACCTTAGATTCTTTTGTTGTGTTTTTTATTTGTATCTTATTGTTAATAAGTGAAACCAGAGACAAACAGTGTATAGCTTTTATAAAATGAGCTGAATGGATTGTGTTTCTATTGGATTTTATTTTGATGTAACATGGTAGAGCATTTGCAGCCAACAGTTTGTTGACATGTCTGTAACTCTCGTAACAAGCTTTCAAACTGTTGGTACCATACGAACTGGATACCAGTTTCCAAGATGGTTCCTATTCACTTAAAAGACAATTGCTTGAGAAGTTATATATCAAAAAGGTTTTTAATTTTTGGGGTTTGCAGTTTGCACTTTTCTAAGCTTTTCTATTATTATAGTAATAATTAGCCTGTTTGCACTTGGAGGTGTCCTGTTAACAGTTTTCTCCTCTAATGGTGTGTGGGGAAAATGATTTCATTGTAGAACCGCAGTTGGCCACAGGGACAAATTGGCAGCGAGGCCTAGTGGCTACATGCATGCTGCCAGTTGACAGTTAGCAAGAACGTTAGCTTTTTTTTTTTCCTTCAATAAAACTCATTACTGAATGAAATGATGTACAGTCCTGAGAGTAAAATGCCAACAGGAAGCACTTTTCCCAAAGATACAGATTAATTTCACCATCCCACCTTCTGGTGTGACCAGGCCTTAATTCTGAAAACTTTATTTTTGTTTGTCTGAAGTCATTTCATGGTTCAAAACAGTTTTGTTTTCCCCATGATGATGTGAGCTGCTGCTGTAAATTGTGGCATCTTTGTTCAGGAGGCTTTGGGAGTGTAGTTCCTGCATGAATCAAAATGTAATTCTAAAAATTCTTTAAACAACTTGAAAAGCAAAACGAGGGATGCTTAAGTGTAAAAAAAAAAAAAAAGTCTGTTATTCCCCAGTCGCAATGTGAAGGGTTTTTAGGGTTTTTGTGTGAAAGGGAACCTGGAAGGCAACTATTCCTCAAAGGAGGGTGTCAATCCGGGTGCTGGGGTCTCCACTTAATGAGTCTCCAAGGTCAAACAGCTGGTCCAGGTTGACGGTGGAGCTACAGAGGAAATCGTTGCGGCCTTGTTCCTCCTCTTCGGGCCAGGGGCTCTCCAGGAAGGCTGTGGCGAGGAAGGTCTCCTCATCAAAGTCTGACACGTCATTACTCCTTTGGGTCTCTACCAACACATGGATATCCGCCGTCCCTGCGGGGGCTTCAACAGGGCAGATGTGGGTCCCCCGCACTGTCAGGTCTTCCTCTTTCATGATGGGGCTCAGTGGTTCTCCTCCCTCCAAACTGAGCTCCCCGCTGAGGGCTGAGTCCAGCAGGGCATCCCAGTCAAAGTCACCCTTCAGAGGTCCGATCTCCTTATGTTCATCCACCGAGAGCAGTGGGGAGCTGGAGCGCCGGGGGGCTTTGATTGCGCTATTTCTGGAGCCCACCGACTGTTTCCTCTTGAGCCCGCCTCTTCCCCTGACCACCGGCCAGGACCCCAGCATGGTCCCCTCAGCCAGATGGGGGTCCCAGTTCTGGTCTGCGCCGGTTGCCTCTTCGAACTCCTGGAGCAGCCGCTGCGACTCTGGGTTGATGCACAGGCCGATCTGACCTCCTGTGAGGTTGCAGGGGCCTCTGGACTGGGGCTGGAGGTTGACCCTGAGCCTGTTCTGCAGGGCTGGGTTGATCTGGACCGGTGGCATTCGTCTCTTCTTGTAGGCGCCACTCAGGAGGCGCTCAGCGTACTGCGGGTCGATCTTCCAGAAACCCCCCTTCCCTGGCTCGTCCTTCTGCCGCGGCACCTTGATGAAGCACTTGTTGAGCGACAGATTGTGGCGGATGGAGTTCTAAAAACATAGATTTTCACATGACAGCTCACAAACAGGCTTTTACAACTTACTCCAGGAAGAATAGATTGACATTTTGGGAAAAACACATTCACTTTCTTTCTGAGACTGTCAGAGAAGCTTCAGTAAAACTAGATAGAGCATTGAAATGAAATGACTTCACTGTTTGTTTTAAATGCTGATGTGATCAAGCCTTAAAGCTTAATAATTAACATATATCTTGTTTGTTTAATCCATACATCAACCAAGGTGTGTTTATGGCACTTTGTGATTTTATAAGGGGGTTGAAGTATGTGCCAGACAATGGCTGAAGAAGCTGCCTGGTAAACGTTCGGTGATATAAGACTCCAAGAAGTCACTGTTTTTACCAGTAAAACAAAAAATGTAACATGGTCATCTTTAGAAGTGCTGGTAGGCAGGTTTTTGTGCTTTTGGACACAGCCAGGCTAGCTGTTTCCCTCTAATTCTGGTCTTTACGCTAAGCTAAGCTAACCAGCTTCTGGCTGTAGATTCATATTTATCGTACAGACCTGAAAGTGAGATCAAACATCTCATCCAACCCCTGAATTAATGCAGATCCCAAATTTGTCAAACTACTCCTTTAAACTGATGATAATTCCCATGTAAGGCAGGCAGTAGAGATACATCACAGTACCCTTGCATTCACCCACCTGCCCCCCACCTCACCCCCCTTCAGTGAAGTCTAAATGGAGCAGTGACCCGGTGACCTATGTTAAATATTATCTGCCCCATGTACTGCCATACAATAACAGAATGCTCTGAAATGTCTGAGCCAGACGCTGAAACACGGGAGTACAGCTAACAGCTTCATCAATCATTTATCCAGCAAAATTAAACTTTTCTTCAAAATTCCTGCCCCTTCGATGGGGACTCTGCCCCCCCCCTCTAACCTTCCAACTCCTCCAACTCCTCCATCACTTCTCTTTGCTCAAGCAGAAAAACCTGTGAGCCGCAAACGCATTGTTTAAAAGGTAATAACTTGCATGTTTCAGGTTTTCTGTGAAGGTTTAGTGCAACTGATGGAGGTGTTGCTGGTCCCTCAGGAGTTATTAATTAAACACAGCCAAGTCACTAATACTTCATCAGACTGTGGCAGCAGGCCCAGACCTCTTGGTGTGTTGTGTTCCTCTGAAATGGATTTATTCACTTTTCTTTAAAGTAAAAAAAAACATAAGCCCAGCTGAGATTTGACCCCAGAAAAGTGTGTGTGTGTGTGTGTGTGTGTGTGTGTGAGAGAGTGAGAGACAGAGAGAGAGAGAGAGAGAGAGACTCATTTACACACAGTGGAAATTGTGATGGCAATGACACATCCTTTTCTTTTTTAAAGAGTGTATTGTATTTACTGTGTGTGTGTGTGTGTGTGTGTGTGTGTGTGTGTGTGTGTGTGTGTGTGTGTGTGTGTGTGTGTGTGTGTGTGTGTGTGTGTGTGGTCGTTTACCTGCCAGGTGGGGTCAGCATGGCGGTAGTAGCAGAAGTTGTCAGTGATCCACTTGTAGATGCAGGACAGAGTGATCTTGCTCTTCTTGCTGGCCTGCATGGCCATGCAAATCAGGGTGGCGTACGAGTATGGCGGCTTGATGTGCGCGTTGGTCTTGTAGTCCACCTCATCAGGACAGTGACCGTGAGCCACTATGCCGGGAAGGGGCTGCATCCTGCTGTAGGCAGCCGCTGTAGGCTTGCCCGGGGTCAGGGGCATGCCGATAGAGGCGGGGTCCCCGGCCAGAGGGGAGGCCGGGGCGTCGGAGCACAGCGGCTGGTGTCCGAACAGGTGCGGCTGGTGGTGGACCTGCTGCGGCACGTTGGCACCGAGGATGGAGAATTCCTGCAGCCATTGCAGGCTGGTCAGGCTGTCGTCCAGGTTGACGAGGCTGCTGCAGCCGCTGCTGATGTTGTCACCGCTGTGGATGCTGCCGCTGTCCCGCTCCTCAGCCTGTGCAGCGGCGGTCACCACCTCCTCCTCAAGCCCCACCGAGCCTTCGGGCCAGGGGTCGGCGCAGCTTAGAGACAGCATGGCTCTGTCCAACACCTCTCTCTTCTCTGTCACCCAGCTCCTTCTCCTCCACCCCGTGCCACCGCCTGACAGGAAATACACACCCAGCTTCAATAAAGTGCGAACGGACAGGACAATGATGGCCCTATTTGAAAACAGAGGCCCCGTGTGCATAAAGTGAGAGACTTTCAGATTTGTAGATTTACACCCTAATTCTCGTCTGTCACCTGGATGTCTGACTGATCAGGGGATGTTGAAAATCTAAAAGCCCGCGTCTTGATGACCAGGAGCTGTTTTCTCTCAGGTCATAGAACATTCCTGAAAAACTCTGTTGCGCACTTGACGCGTAAAGAAGCGCAGGTCTTGCTTAACGACCTGAGGCGTTTAGCCAATACAAGGTTATAAAGGGTAAAAATTTTTTTTTTTTTTAAATTTAAAACCATCGAATACTGTTATAATCTAATTTGAACATCAGTCACGCAGTTTAAATGATTTATTGCATAAACTCATCAGGGCGGCAAAGGAACGTTTAGTTAAAGATACTAAAGAGCTCATTTAGTTTGCAGTAAAACGTTTAATGCAAACAATAAATGAATATACTAGCCTATGCAGTGTCATATTTCATTTATCAGTGGAATAATAATAATTAGTTAAATGTTGTGTTTAATGCTGGCTCGGATATTTTTAGGCCTTCTGAACAGTTTACAGGTCAAATAGATTCAGGGGGATTTTTCTAATCTATTTAGAATAAACATCAAACTCACTTTTTTTCAGCTGTCGAGCAGAGATCCGTTAAATCCCAAACGAGCAGCACTTATTGAATCTCCAGCCTCGGCCTGATCGCAGAGCACCTGTCGTCAACTTGTGACTGAGAGAAAGAAAAAAAAAAAGAAATTCCTGCGGAGGGATTTTGGCGCTGTGTTGGCCGCTTCTTCTCCTCTGCGGAGGTCTTTATAGCGGGTGTCAGCGGGCTGCAGGATCCGTCGGGGAGGCAGTTTAATACCTGGTGCAGGAGGTTTGTCTAGCAACCATAGAAACGGTACACCCCCTTGTAAACAGCTTCCCGCTCCTCCATTGGCCTGCTGGTTTCTATAGCGCTTCATTTTTAATCACTCTCAAGTCAACTGTGGCTGCTGCGGTGCAGGTTCTCAAACTGAGGCCCGGGGACACACCAGGGGACCAGCTTAGGTTTCTTTCTTGAACTAATTACTTTAATTTTACAGCGATTAAACTAAATGAATTTGATAAAACACAGGACAGACTCTGATTGTCGTTTAACTATAAGTTTTCTGTTGTGTTGCAGTGAATAACTTTTCAATATGAGACATTAAAACACACGATCATCTTTAAATACAACACACTGTTAAAAGATTATAGCATCTGTTCAGCCTTTTTGTCTCATAGAAATCAGTGTAATTTCTGTCATGTTTCAGATGTTTGTTTTCACTTCCAATAGAGACTTTTCACATCTAAACTTCTCATATTGTCTGATTTAAACTGCAAAATTACCTGTTATGTGACAAAGAAAAAGGATTAAAGATTAGAAAATAGGCATATATTCTTTGCAGTGCTGTGTTGGAGTGCAGAGATCAAAGCAAAGGATGCCAACAGACTGAATGAAATCATTAAGAAGGGAGTCTGTTATTGGTCTGAAGCGGCTCACACTGGAGGCGGCTGAGGGGACACACACACACACACACACACACACACACACACACACACACACACACACACACACACACACACACACACACACACACACAGATTTACATTTATATAGGCCTATATAATATGAAATTATTCCAATTTCTAATAGGTTTCATATATATTTTTTACATGTTTTTTTATGTAATATGTGCATATATTTCATATATGGACATTCAATGTATGTACATATATTACATTTGCGCATGGATTAGTACACAAGTAAATATATTTAGTTACTTTCCACCTCAGTCCTCAGGAGGGGAACCACTGTACTAAACTCACTGTATTTAATGTAATTAAACCAGTTTGAGTACTTTTACTGGTTATACTTTAACTACCTGAAGCCGATAATACTTTACTTTATTGTATTTCTACTTTTTCTTCAGTAAAGACTCTGAATATTCTACCACCACTGCTCTACTCCTCTGACCACGACCTCCACATATGATGACAACAAACAACATCATGTGGTCAAACAGCGTCATCTCTGAATATATTGAATCAGTGACAAAATAAAAGTTGGACCCAGTGTTTGGACTTACAGGGGGGTGGGGGTGTGTGTGAAGGAATGTACTTTGTTCATAAGACAGAAAAGGAGAGAAAGGCGAAACAAAAAGGTTTGGCCCCCTGAACGTTCTATTAGTGTGGCTGAGTGGTTTCCTGAGGCCCCTCACAAAGGCAACTGTAAAGCAATAAAAAGGCTTCCTTATCTGCCCGCTCCTGACGTCTCTTCAAGGCTGGACGTGGAGCACCGTGTGCTGCTGACAACTTGTTGCTTTTAATGGGTCACACACTCCACAGAGGCTCATCTCCACCGCTGCTTACACACACACTGCTCTGAGGGAGGAGAAGGGGGGTAAAACAAATCCTATTTAACTTGACTACTGTCTGTCATATGTAAAACATGTTTCATTCACAGTTCTGGAGATCAACCTCAAAATGAATGGGAAGACATTTGGATAAAGAGAAGAAGCCGGTGAAAAGGTCAGTTTACTGGCACCACAAGAAACAGTGACGCGGTTTGATCATTCTCCAGTTCCAGCTGTCAAAGAATGTTTTTATGAAACATTAATCAAAAAAAGTGAAGGAGCAGCACTCATGTATAGAAAACTACATTTTGTGTAAGAAGGATGTTCCTTTAAATGAGAAACAATTTTATGGACTGAAATCAAACAGGTGGTTGGACGAGTTGATTTCACAACGTATGTGTTTTATATGTATCAGATGAAGTAATATTTAATTTACGTATTTGCAGTGGGAGACATATTCAGACCTCTTACCTACGTAAAAGTAATAACACAATGTGAAGATACTCTAATACATAGGTTTTCAAAGTGGGCCTCACCAGGGCGGCTCCAAACTGTTTCAGGTGAGGTTCAGTGAATGGAAGGGAAAAAATTTCGAGTCATTACATTCGTTATCAAAAGGAGATCACATAAATGAGCCTAAATGTATGTGATGTGGTTAAAGAGATATTTCAAAGATATAATAGTTTGGGGGAATTTTACATTTTTTCTGTATTTGGTTTGGTCTCAAGTTATTTCATACAGCAGTATTAGGCTATCTTGGCCCAACTGTTGAGTGTATGAGATCAAATAACATAATCATGATATCATAGACACGCAGGAATTGAGTTAAACGAGTCGTATCACTGACTGCTGTATAATATTTATAGTTTATTCGATATGTTTTCATCAAGTAACTAGATAATTACTCTGTTATCTGAAGAAAATTACTTTTTCTTTTTTCAAAGTAATTATATAGTTATGAGTCATGAGAAAACAACTTTATTTCCCTGAGATTAGATAAACCTCATGACATCATTAAGACGTAAATGATGATGACCTCACAGAATGTTGCTATGCATTTTCCCTGTGATTAAAAGCACAGTCGCGTTTTTCCAGATGATCCACCTACAAAAACACAAAAACACAGATATGAAAGTGGAAATCATCCCATTAGAGAAAGTTCATAGTTCAGATTATCCATCAGTTGTCATAAAAGTTGCGGTTTATCTTCTTCAACTCTTATCAGATGATGTAAAGTCAGTGGGATAGGGATTTAAAGCTTATAATTTTACAAGAGCGGGTCCTAGTCTTCAGTCCACTCCTGACTTCTTTGTGTCCCGTTCTTCTCATCTCATTGTTTGAACCTTGACAGGTCTGAGCTCCAGACCAGACAGACTCCTTCATGTCAGAGTCCTCAGACAGACCTTGTCCCTCCCTGGCACCATCACTGCACCTCCAGCAGAGGTCAGAGGTCAGCGAAGGAGCAGCCAACCACAGTAACCTCATGGAGCGGAGGGTCAGGGAGGGCCGGACTTGACTCAGGACCCACAGGGATTATAGAGGACAATGCAGCTGGACTTGAGTGAAAGGAGAGAGCACGCACGCACGCACGCACGCACGCACGCACACGCACACACACACGCACACACACACACACACACACACACACACACACACAGATAATACAGGGCAAGTTTATTTGTATTGCCGCTTTAAACAACAATTCAAAGTGCATTAAAAGGCATTATGACTATAAAGGACACACAAACCACAAAGGATAAAAATAAGATTAAATAAATATTGTTTTTGTTAAAATTGAATAAAACAGATGAATCAGGAGACCAAATCTTACAGTGCAGTGTGAGATATGAATGAAAATGCATTTAATTCATTAAAGGGAGTGACGAAGACAAACAATGGGAATCGCAACAGCAATTGATCTGGTACTCAATGAAGAGCTGCCGCTATGATTACCAGTGTTTAGAGCATGTTGATGTGGGCCGACCTGACTCTTGAGTCCTTTACAGTTTTTATTATTCGTTACAGATACGGCACAAGATGGGGAGATGGCGATAAAGGAAAGTGAGAAGGTGATGGAGATGAAAGAGGAAGAGCAGGTACACAGAAAAGTAAAGTATAAGTAGGATGAAGTATCTTAAATCAAGGTAATATATGCTTGTTTTCTGTCTGACAATATATTTCCTCTCACCAGGCAGGTTTTTTTTATTTTATTTTTTCATTATTATTTTAATTATTATTCATTTACAAAAGTGACATTGTCCTGTTCTGTTGACAGATCATTTTGTTTAAAATGGACGCTATAGACTGAAACACTGGCTTAAGTCTAACCAGATCTGTAATCCATTTGTAGTAGCGTATTGTGACTTGTAATGTTTTTGTTTTATGTTACATGCTCAGGGATTACAGATGTAAATTAGCATTTTTCTTACAATCCAGCAAATTTACATCATGTATTTTATACTGATGTTCATTAACAGGCATTGTCCCTATCAAATACACAAATAAATAAAGTTAAGAAGACACACATAGTTACAGTGTCATAAAATTGTTTTATTGTATTAATTTATAATTATGTAGAACACATTTTACTTTTGTTTATAAACATAATATGTATATGTACTTTTTTTAAATAATATTTTTATGTATTTGACAATAATTTATTGCCATAACAAAAAGTAATTTTTGTAAAATGACAGAAAATTTTACTTTTTTTTACTGTTTTGGTAAAATCATCAATGAAAGCTGTATAAAAACACTCATATTTAATGTATTCCATCTATGCATATTGTGTTTTTTTTTTTAATTAAGTCAAAATAAAATGAGTATAAACTGTTAACGCAAGAAAACCCATTATTTATTAGAGCTTGTTTAAATCTAATGTGCAATTCTTAGAGTTGGACAGATGAGGGTGCCACATACCATTTAATCCAACGTATGTGACCCTAGACTGTGACTATGTGTAATTGCAGCTGTACTCAACATAACTTGTATGTATGTAGTTGTTCATATTAGATTTTATTTGGCATCATAAGTCGGCCTACATGATAACATGATAACCATATTACAAGAGCACGCAAACGTATTTTTCATTAGATAGAAGATTGAATGCTACATGAAACAGGTGTGTAGTTATTGACATGTTAAAATGTACATAGTTCATTTTGTGGGAAAAGTGTCTCTAAATAGTTTATAATTGGCTTGTATCACTTTCTAATCTTGTCCTATGAAAATGTTTCTTTACCAAGCCTCAAAATATGATTTTAGTTTGAGAAAGTTTAAATTTTAAACCCTTCTAAACAAACTTTTAAAACACAGTCCAAAAAAAATTTGGACTGGCAATTACTTTTTAAAAAAGCTCTAACAATTTCCACACAGAAAATCTTTGTAATTTTGATCAGGAAATCCTCGAGTTTACTTATTAGTATGGATTGTTAAACCAAGAATACCCAAGTAGATTTTACTGGCAATTTTCTTCCTTAGACATAAAATGTACTCACCCTTTGCGAGTAAATTTCACTCAGACTACCTTTGCATCCAATTACAAAACCCCTATAAAATGCTTGGTATTTCAGGGTTATTTAATTACCTTTTCTTTACTTAATTTGAGGACATATTTAAGTAATGTTTACATAATATTTCATCTATCTACCACTACTCTAAAGCACTATTATAATATGGATTTGATGCATTTATAACATGGGTTACTTTTCAGTCAATAAGATTGTCTTACTATAAGGCTTCTACAAAACTTATTACAAATGTATTATTTGTTGGCTTGGGGCCTAAGAAAATACTGTCAGAACAACAGTGTTTTTAAATAACCTTATGGGTTTTTCAATTGATGCCAGCTAATTAGGTTTTAAAGAACAGGATTGTTACCTTTGACCTAAAGTTATACTAGTAACATGGAAAGGCTTAATGTTTGACTAGTACTGTACCCTAAATGCCCGTTTTAGTTAATGCCTTAATAGTTGTTAAACTCAATTAAAAAGGTTTTTTTTCCTCCACACAAAGTGGTATGAGTGACTATTTACCTGTATAATACTAGTATACAAAGATCAAAGTTAGATTATTAGGTTGGAAAGAAGAAGTTAATTATGGTCAGAATAATCATCAGAAAATCCCAAATTTGGAAAATTTGGAGTTCCTCTCCAGACTCTCCATGGAACTCCAAGATCCAAGAACATCAAGCAGCAGATGATGACATCTCTTCTGACTTCAACATGTTGCTGTTAGACAGATGTGACTTTATAGCAGAGAACAGCAGATTATAGCAGTTAATATGTAACTGCATGAAACAAATAGAAACAGAATGATAGCCATCCTGCAACAGTATTCTGACAGGTCAAGTTGAGAAAGGTGTAAGTTGAAGGTAAAATCCTACCAGATAGGTCTGAACATAAAATATGCAGGATTGTTTGTAAACGCACCATTCAACGTCGGCAAGCAGTGAGAAAGAGTCAATCAGAGAAATAAAATGTTATTTTCCGATTGTTTCATGGCGGCTACATTCCTAAGCACAAATAAACCCGCTCACACCTCCACAGCCGAGGAGACCCTCTGCCTGTGTGTAAAACTCAAGTGACGTAAACTGCGATGTAACCGTCGGCCCCTAAGTGTTTACAGCGCCCAGACCTCACAACCGACGCGATGAATTGGTTGGGGGCTACACACCACTGCCAAACAGGCTACAGCCCAGAAGCCTCCCGAGTAAGATAAAACATGAGAAAATAAGAAAAATACAGGCAGAGGGCAGGGTCGCAAAGAGCAGCACATGCCAACACGATAGCTAGCTAGCAGGGTAAACTGACCAGCTAATGTTAAGTATTCAGTACACAAACACTGACTTAAACCGACGAAACAACAGGAATGTACAAAGTTAATCAAGCATACAACCTACCTCAGTGGCTTCGCATTCATGAACTTTCGCATCAAATGAACGACAAGGCCATTCGCAGTTCAAATCTGTCGGCATGAGCATGCTCCTGTTGTTGAGGTGTGTCTCTGAAGGGAAAAAGCGCAAACTCTCCTCTGACGTCACTCGTTGAGCGCGTACTATGAGCGCGTACAAGGTTGCCAGGTTCACTCCCAGTACCCAAGTAAATTTTGACTTTCTTGTGTTAGGTTGTGCAATCCGCACAGTGGTTTAGTTAATATCACATTTACATATGGAAATGAGGATACATAATTACAAACACCAAGTAATAGATTAAATAGAAGGTGACATTTTAAAGTAAAAGCAGTGAACCTGTGTCAATTTATATGATTATTTATTCGGTGACTCTTTAGCCAATCAGAGCTGATTCAGGTCAGAAGGGAGGAATGAACAACAGCTGCAGGAAATAGAAAATGTATACAGATCAGTGAAGAATTACAGATTTCCCTCCTCCAGTGAGATCTTTACAGCTTCGTGAAGATAAGACTGCTCACACTATATTTTCAGTCAGGTGTAAATGCAAAGAACAGTGGATCTGGTGTCATTATCCAGATGTTAATACCAGGTGTAAATGGGACCTAGAATATATGCATTTGATGAAAGTCTTGGTCTCATTGTTTCCCTCATTATACTGTATGATGAACTGTCAGTGACACAGTGGAACATGCTGAATTCATATGATACATTCCCTGTGGGAAAATATGATTTTAACCGCAACGCTAAAAGAGAAAACTGCAGTTCAAGTGGTGAAATCATTGTTTCAGGCGTAGAAATGTTCAGTCTTTCCTCAGGAGACAAGAGGTTTTTCTTTCTTTTTCTTCTCCAGCTCGACGCAGCATCCAGGTAACATCCTGCAACAATACATAATAGATAGGCTTCCTCTGTCACACGTGTTTTCACCTGCAGCACAGCTGAATTATTCAGAGATAAAGAGAAGCTGGACAGGCTGCAGGCCAGGAGCTGCACTCAGATGATAAGAAGATTAGCGTCGTTCTATCAGGAGCATAGTCAGGTCCAGTCAGTCCTCAGTGAGGATGTCCATACATACAGAGCTAATGAGAACCATGACCCAGTAGAAAAAAAATCTGGATTTTTCATTTTTCTGTGTGTGCATACAGTGATTTATTGTCAGTACATGTAGTTACTGGTTATCTGGGGTAGATTAATGATACAAAATAAAATCAACAAATAAGAGTAAAGATCAAGTAGTATATAAAATACCAGCTGCAACATTAAACATCAATATCTATAATCATGTAATATAATATACATTGCTATAAATTATATATATATATATATATATATATATATATATATACTTATATATACATATATATGTAAAGTATGCCATTCTGCATAATGAGTAATTTTATGACATTTTTTTTATTACTATTATTTTTACTTTTACTTTCATTTTTTATTTACTTCAATTTTATTTTGATTGTAACACTTTTGTGAATGCAGGACTTTTACTTGTTTGGTTTTGCTCCCTGTGCTTAAGTAAAAGATAAAAGTATTTCTTCCACAACTGGATCTATTAAATATCAGTGTTTACTTTGTTTACATGTGTGTGGTTTACTTACCTGCCAAAGGAAGCAGCCAATCAGCTCTATGAAAACACATGACGCCAGTGTAACGGACATGAATAAAGCGCGTGTACAACTACATCGGAAAACCGCAGAGGGCGGAGTGGTTATCACTGACTGAAACTCTATCTCGCTCCACTCACCGGCACTGTCCATGAGAGTAAAACAAGCGCACCGATTAATTTAAACGCTTCACCACGACAGCCAATCAACGCTTCGCTCGTACTCTCTGGCTCCCGAGTCGTCCAATCAGCGTCGCCGTCCTCTTTGTTGTTGGTGATGACATGAGAATATTGTTGTTGCTGCTGGAGGCTGCAGAGACTCAGCGGTGGGAGCCGGACGGAGACAGGCTGGGTCTGAAGGTTCACAGGAGTCGATCCGAGTCTAGATTTCATTTTTTTTCTTTTGTTTTCGACATTAAAGCGCGTGAAGAGGCCATGTCGGTGAATATGGACGAACTCAGGCACCAAGTGATGATCAATCAGTTTGTTTTGACGGCCGGCTGCGCTGCCGATCAGGCGAAGCAGCTCCTCCAGGCGGCCCACTGGCAGTTCGAGGTGAGTCCGGACGTTGGGGGGGTTATTCCAGCTGCAGTCAATGTCCTCCCCTGGTTGTCCTATTATCCGGTCTCCAAATTGTTTATGGACCGACAGATTCAAATGGAGCCACTGTGTTGATTATTGAATATTTGGTGTGCTTCCCCAAGACCATGCGCTCCTGCGGCTAACGTTAGCTTAGCACTGAGGACGTGGTGCCACTGAGCTCAAGCGGCCGTTTTTGTTTACATTCTCGACAGGAATCCACTGTGTCATTGCTGAGCTAATTGTTGTCCGCCTAGCTGGCTGCAGGGTGACCCGGCCTTCCTAGAACACGACGGTAGCTGTACCTGGGTATTTATTTTACAGTTTAATGACTGTCATCGAAAACAAACGGCTTTATCTTCGACCTAATCACTGATGCCATCTTGTCAGTCCAGGCCCGTCTGATAACATGTCCTCATAAAACCCGCATCCATCACTCAAAGGTTGTAAAACTACAGGTTTGGCTCGTTTCCTCCAACAACACAGCAAGTTAAATCAAACCCGCCCTGCTGTGCTGCTCTAAAACAATCATATCCTGCTTGACTGGAGACTTTTCTGTCACTTCTTTGGTTAGGTTTCTTCTACAGATTAATAATATGTTGTTTAACTGTGGGACTCAGACATTAGTTTTGTTTTTACAAGAGGAGACAAAGAGGTCTGACTCACTGGACTGAGAGCTAAGTGGTCTGACATTGATCCTAGTCTGCTGTTATATATAGAGTGATTAAGATGCATTATCCTTCCAGCTGTTCTCGTACACAGCCTCCCTATGCTGTTAACAGTTATTTAAAACTGTAATGATGATTCTCTGGTTCCATCTTCTCAGATGTGAGGATCTGCTGCTGTTGTCTGGTTTGTGTAAATGTAAACTGAGTATCTGTTTCTGACTGTTGATCTGACGGCTTAAGACATCTAAAGACGTTCTCATGGAGTCTGAAACTGGCCTTTTCCCACTGTTTTCTTACATTATATAGACCAAACAACTAATCGATCAATTGAGACGATAATCAGCAGGTTATTCAATTATGAAAACAGTCGTTAGTTACAGCTCTAATGGACATATTTTATTATTTCCTGACATTTTTTAGGCTAAAACTAAAAATCAATATCTGTCAGATTAATCTAGAGCTGAATCCATTAGATCAGTTAATCAACAGAAAATAATTGATAAATAGGTTTTTTCCGTCATTGTTCTCGCTAAAATAGTGAAACACACAGAACATTCTCTGATTCAGCCTCTCAAATTAGACAAATGACATTATAATCTGATTTTTTTTTTTTGTCAAACATAAACAAGACATAAAGAACTGCAATGTTGTGGTTTCTCTATCTTTTGACACTTTATACACTAAACTATTACTCCTTTAATTGAAAATCAGTAATAAAAAGATTATCATTAGTTCCAGCCCTAAAAATGGCTGCCTGGCGAGTGTTTGGACAGTTCGAGCACAGCCCGTCCAGGCCTCTGGCTGCTACAGTCTGTGATGTTCATCAGGCCCGTTGAGCAGCTGACAGACACCTGAAGGACCTCTGACACCAAGCCTGAGCTTCCAGATGGTTATCCTCAGACCACACCTCCATCCGCTTTAATGACCAATCTGTTGCGGCCGTGTGGTCAGTGCCGGGCTGCAGCCTGGGGGCCAGGTGGTTCACCAGAGGGGAGGGAGGAGGCGGCTCAGCTCAGCTGGTCTGTCGGGGTGGTTAAGTTACGTTTAGAGACTGTCTCAGGAGCTAAGTGATGGAAGTTTTTCCTAAATCACAAAGGAACGGCTCATGACTTTAGAGAGTCAGGGAGATGGTTTATTTTGGTTTTGATTATGGTCGATTAATAAATTAGTCAGTTTACAGAGATTTAATCTGCAGTTCTTTCAATAATCAGTCATTTTCAGTCATTTTTCAGATGCTCTCTGGTTCCAGCAAACGTGAGAATTTGCTTCTTTTGTTTGTCACAGGAAACTGAAACGGGAGTGTAAACTGAGAATATGTCTGGTAACTGATTCCTGTGTTTAGAGACCATTGTTGTGTCACTGCAGTGACTCACTCACCTTGATGTTACTTGGACGCTGCTGAACCCTCAGATACAACAATGAGGAGGAAGCACAGGCCAATGAAACTGGAGCACGTCATTTACATACACTCATCTGTGCGTTGTACAGACGGTAAAGTCCCTTAAGGCAAATTTGTGATTTGTTATTTTGGGGTGGATGAATAAACTCAACTGGAGTTTTTGTGACATTATGACAGAGCTGCTCCACAGGCAGAAATAATCTCACAAATGTAGCAAACAAACCACAGTTTATATTGTAACTCCATTAAGTCATGAGTTGATTGGTCGAGTTGTCAAGAAGAGCTGCTGAACTCAAATGAGTTCAGGATTTCACTTCTTTTCTGTTTGTGTCGTCATATCTTTGGGTTTTGGTCTGTTTGGTGAAAAAAACAAACAGTTTGATGCCAGATTCACTGATTCAGCTTCTTACATTTGAAGATTTACTGATTTTCTTTGTGTTAACTTTGATTTTAGAAGACCAAATTAGAGCAGATATTCTTCACTGTTTTCTGACATTTTATTGATAAAGTTATTATCAATGTCTAATCACCTGATGAATTAAGATGACAATAATCATTAGTTTCAGCCCCTTTAAAACAGCAAGGGCTCAAGCACATCCTGCTGAAGTGCCTTCATGCAAGACACCCACTTCCTACTAGCTCCTCTGGGGCCCATCTATGCAACCCCTGACCTCTGATCTCTCCTGTGTAAGAGTACTATACTAACTATACTATACTAACACCAGTAGTGTACATCCGAAAACAAATCTATTGCCTGTTTCCAAACAGAAGATCCCCAGTTTTATTCCCAAAGAAACCAGAAGAATCCACCAAAATACGAGGCTTTCTTGGAAACGAAGGAGGAAACGATACTGATAAAAATTTTTAAAAAAAAACTCCTCACACATGGAAACTGATGTGATCAATGTGCTGCCTCCTCATCCTTTCACTTTCACATTTATCCCCTGAAGAAATAGTTTTACTGTCATGTTTTTTATAAATTCTACTCATCTACTCAGACCAAACTCAAATATATTCAGTTTGTGATGATATAAATCAAAGAAAATAAGAAAATCTTCACATTTGAGAGCCTGGTACCAGAAAATGTTTGTGTGTTTTTGCTTGATAAATGTTGAGTTACTAACCTGTTAAGTGACCAATGGTTTCAGCTGTAATCTGTATGTATCTGAGTCGGTGGTGTTGTGTTTGTCTCCTCTCCGTCAGTGTGATTCTGTCGGGGGGGGTGAAACGCGCGCTTTTGGGGTGTGGGGGGGGGGGGGGGGGGGGCAGTGGCCTGATTCTCCTTGTGCTCTGATTCAGACTGTGAGCTGAGACCAATGGCGTCTTCTGTCCTCGGTCATCAGTGCAGAGCCACGACCATGTTGACGCTGCTGCTTCAAGATCTGTAAGAAAACACAGATGTCCAGGATTTAAGATAGTCCTGCACCTGTTATAGGAGCGTTCAGTTGGTTTCAGCTGATGAACATGACTCTGGTTGGAATTTGATTCTTCCTCAAATTTGTCATCATAAGCGAGGGTTTAATGGTAGGATTTAGATTAAGGCTGTGTAGCGACTTCAGGAAACAAACTAAAAGTCGCTGAGAGGCTGAGGTCGGGCCTGGTTTGATTTTTCTGACACGCTATCAAAAAGATCTGCTGCCAGTCCAAAATATGTGAAAGAAAAAAAAACCTTTATTAACAAAAGGATCAACTCATTATATTGTGCACAAAATAACCACAGCGATCAAAAGAAAGTGGCGTCCAACCAAAATACAGTGACCCACTCACCCTCTCTCCACCCCCAGCAGACAGGTGAACAGGTGCTTATATCAACTACTAGTGTATATATATATATATAAGTGAATTCATTCAGGAAACGTTTAGTGTTTCCTGTATGAAGAGAAAAAGCTGTTGTGACCAGATGCTGTGAAAAGTTGTTGCGACAGTAATCTCTTATATTGTGACATTGAACTTCAGGCCCACAATAATACAACAGGCCAGAAGTCTTGTATTCATTTAGGCCTCTTTCAAAATAACAGCAAAGATGCTTCATCACATGAGCTGAAATCAACAAATTCAGAAACTAGAATTGGGAATCAAGTACAGGTCATCTTGGAGCCCCCCCCCAGGCTTTCTAAGTCTCAATCTAGCAACAAATGTGATAAACTGACGACACTGCAGACTGTGAACCCTCCCTAATAGAAACTGTTTTGGCCAAATCATTTTGAGCGGCCAATGGGGAAACTCCAACCCAGTCACGTGACATTTTAGATTTTATCCCCTAGGATTAAAGGATATATCCTATAGGATTATATATTGAATTTTTCCCTATAGGATTGATTCCCAAATCTTAATTCGATCTTCTTCTGAAATCCGACTTTTTGACTACCTGACATCAGTGAGTGACGCTCCCCAAACCTGGTTCTGCAGAATAAACTGAGAGGAGACAAAGAACAGCGTGCACTCAGTGGCTCCTTGCACAATAGCAGCAAAGGACTTTCACGCTTTGATATGTGTGTCACGTTGTACGGCAGACATTCCTGCACTGCCGCTGCTGTTGTCAAACAACCAGACCGTGTGGAGGAGGGAGGAGGGAGAGAGGGGGAGGGAGAGAGGGGGAGGGAAACCACTGCATTCATTGAAGCGTTGGCAAGACAGAGGCCTCTGGTGAAGGGAAATGGCTACGCTGAGCAGTAAAGTCTGATACTTTCTGTCCCGTAAAAACATGTTGTGGTTAGAGTTCACACACACACACACACACACACACACACACCCACCCACCCACCCACCCCAGTAAACTTTATTGAAACTTAAGTGAACAGCAACTTGTGTGTACAGTAACTCAGCAGAGGGACGAGGTAATAAAAGAAAAGAAAACACTAAGGACTGAAGAAAAACCCTGTATAATATGCAGGTGTTTATATGTAAAACTGAATTGACAGAAAAATAATCAAATCAAATTTGTTCAGAAAACATTCTTGAGGTCCAGCTCCATCAGCGTGAGGATCTGCTGCTTTTCTGTTTTCATGACACATAATATCTTTGGATTTTAAACTGTTGTCTTATGTTAATTTTTTACTTTTTTTGACATTTGATGGATCAAACGATTAATCAAAAAAATAATCCTTTAGAAAAAAATAATTGTCAGTTACAGTTGTTATGTTTAAAGAGTCCAGTGTTGAAGCAGTAATGAGCCCCTCATCAAAGATTAACTCTCTGTGCTGATAACAAGTCTGTCACTGCTGCTTTCTTAGCCACTGACAGGAAGCCTAGAAAAACTGCTTTTATTGTGATCAAGTCTGGCTTGCTTGAGCCCAAACTCAAACTGATCCAGGGTTAATTTGAGCTACTGTGATCACAAAAAGTCATTAATTTTTTCTGGGCTTTTGTCTGATTAAATGAGAATTTACGGTGTACTTCTTTTACTATTCTATGACATTTAATAGACTAGAGGAAAGACTGAATAATTGCAAAAACAACAAGCAGATTCATTAATAATGAAAACAATCATTAGCCACAGCTGTACAACACAAAGTCTCCAGCTGGAGGTGGAGGAGGCAGAAAATCAGAAACGCTATAAAAATGTAAACAGCAGGTCTCATGACTGCCTCCCTGCGCAAACAAGGAAATGAGTTGGCTCCTTGTATTGTTCCTCTTTGTTGTGAACACAGCCAACGGCAGCGTGAACAAAAACACACTTGATGACCTGTGAGAAACAGCAGGCCGATAACAGCGCAGCCTAAACACAGCAGGAGCTGCTGCTTCTGCTGCTTCGTCTGAACAGAAGAAAACATTTCTGAGAATCTGACCACAGTGTGATTTAAGTGGTCTCACAAATGATTAATAATAATATATATAGAAAATAATCCTAAACTGTAGTCCAAGATGAACCGACTCATTGTTTCAGCTCTACTTTGTTGTACATGAGAATTGGAGCTTTTTTCAGTTTTATCATTATAGCAAAATGAGTGTTTGTATTTGCTGTTTATAGACAGACTCTTTTCTTGGTGTAAAATTCAGTTAAACATCAGTCAGTTATTCAGCCTGTAGCTGAGCTGAAAAAGCCTGTCTGAGGTTGACAAACCCTGTTTTATATCCCAGCATGGAGATAATAGTTTTAACCCTGAGCTCACGTGACCAGTCGTGTTAACTGACCCGTAGGATGTGCTGTGTGTAGGGGGGGGGGTCCTCCTCTGTGTGGTCGCAGGAAAATAAGGCAAACGTTTGACTTCCTCACTCCTGTATGTTGTCGGGTTTTAATTCCAATAAATCAAAGTTAAAAGGCTCATAACACAATCTCCTCTCTCTTCCTCCCTCTCTCTCTCTCTCTCTCTCTCTCTCTCTCTCTCTC
>NW_019174515.1:0-107107 GCF_002260705.1 Seriola dumerili | reverse complement strand
CTCTCTCTCTCTCTCTCTCTCTCTCTCTTTCTGCAGACGGCCTTAAGCTCCTTTTTCCAGGAGGCGAACATCCCCAGTCACCACCACCAGATGGTAAGTGCATTTGGTTTCCCTCAACAGACAGAAATGAGACTGAGGCATGTGTGGCTGAGTGGAGGCTGATCCTCTCGTTCTGGACGGTGGGATGGATGCCCCCACTGACCTGCTGGACTGAACTGGAGAGTCTCAGACAACCAGCTGGGCTTCACACACCAGCCGGACTCCCAGCAGTCAGAGTCCAGCTTTTAGGGATGAACAGGGATGGGTAGTGTTTAGGTTTTTTGCTCATGCTGGTGCTGAACTGATTATTAAAAATCCAAAGAATATGTTGGAATATAGTATTTAAGAATACAAAGTAGGACTTTGTCGTCCTGATTGGTTGTAAAAGACAGGCTGCTCTAGNTTAAGTGAACAGCAACTTGTGTGTACAGTAACTCAGCAGAGGGACGAGGTAATAAAAGAAAAGAAAACACTAAGGACTGAAGAAAAACCCTGTATAATATGCAGGTGTTTATATGTAAAACTGAATTGACAGAAAAATAATCAAATCAAATTTGTTCAGAAAACATTCTTGAGGTCCAGCTCCATCAGCGTGAGGATCTGCTGCTTTTCTGTTTTCATGACACATAATATCTTTGGATTTTAAACTGTTGTCTTATGTTAATTTTTTACTTTTTTTGACATTTGATGGATCAAACGATTAATCAAAAAAATAATCCTTTAGAAAAAAATAATTGTCAGTTACAGTTGTTATGTTTAAAGAGTCCAGTGTTGAAGCAGTAATGAGCCCCTCATCAAAGATTAACTCTCTGTGCTGACAACAAGTCTGTCACTGCTGCTTTCTTAGCCACTGACAGGAAGCCTAGAAAAACTGCTTTTATTGTGATCAAGTCTGGCTTGCTTGAGCCCAAACTCAAACTGATCCAGGGTTAATTTGAGCTACTGTGATCACAAAAAGTCATTAATTTTTTCTGGGCTTTTGTCTGATTAAATGAGAATTTACGGTGTACTTCTTTTACTATTCTATGACATTTAATAGACTAGAGGAAAGACTGAATAATTGCAAAAACAACAAGCAGATTCATTAATAATGAAAACAATCATTAGCCACAGCTGTACAACACAAAGTCTCCAGCTGGAGGTGGAGGAGGCAGAAAATCAGAAACGCTATAAAAATGTAAACAGCAGGTCTCATGACTGCCTCCCTGCGCAAACAAGGAAATGAGTTGGCTCCTTGTATTGTTCCTCTTTGTTGTGAACACAGCCAACGGCAGCGTGAACAAAAACACACTTGATGACCTGTGAGAAACAGCAGGCCGATAACAGCGCAGCCTAAACACAGCAGGAGCTGCTGCTTCTGCTGCTTCGTCTGAACAGAAGAAAACATTTCTGAGAATCTGACCACAGTGTGATTTAAGTGGTCTCACAAATGATTAATAATAATATATATAGAAAATAATCCTAAACTGTAGTCCAAGATGAACCGACTCATTGTTTCAGCTCTACTTTGTTGTACATGAGAATTGGAGCTTTTTTCAGTTTTATCATTATAGCAAAATGAGTGTTTGTATTTGCTGTTTATAGACAGACTCTTTTCTTGGTGTAAAATTCAGTTAAACATCAGTCAGTTATTCAGCCTGTAGCTGAGCTGAAAAAGCCTGTCTGAGGTTGACAAACCCTGTTTTATATCCCAGCATGGAGATAATAGTTTTAACCCTGAGCTCACGTGACCAGTCGTGTTAACTGACCCGTAGGATGTGCTGTGTGTAGGGGGGGGGGTCCTCCTCTGTGTGGTCGCAGGAAAATAAGGCAAACGTTTGACTTCCTCACTCCTGTATGTTGTCGGGTTTTAATTCCAATAAATCAAAGTTAAAAGGCTCATAACACAATCTCCTCTCTCTTCCTCCCTCTCTCTCTCTCTCTCTCTCTCTCTCTCTCTCTCTCTCTCTCTCTCTCTCTCTCTTTCTGCAGACGGCCTTAAGCTCCTTTTTCCAGGAGGCGAACATCCCCAGTCACCACCACCAGATGGTAAGTGCATTTGGTTTCCCTCAACAGACAGAAATGAGACTGAGGCATGTGTGGCTGAGTGGAGGCTGATCCTCTCGTTCTGGACGGTGGGATGGATGCACCCACTGACCTGCTGGACTGAACTGGAGAGTCTCAGACAACCAGCTGGGCTTCACACACCAGCCGGACTCCCAGCAGTCAGAGTCCAGCTTTTAGGGATGAACAGGGATGGGTAGTGTTTAGGTTTTTTGCTCATGCTGGTGCTGAACTGATTATTAAAAATCCAAAGAATATGTTGGAATATAGTATTTAAGAATACAAAGTAGGACTTTGTCGTCCTGATTGGTTGTAAAAGACAGGCTGCTCTAGATGTGGCCGTTACCATCATAAAAAACCACCCACGTCCGTCTCCAGGTAGTCAAACCGAGATATCTGGAAATTCTGAGCACTGATGTCAAAAGAAAACTTAACTTGTTAAAGGTCCTGTAAGAATGTGAAGCAGTTTACATCTACATTAAATTGTGCTTTTGTTGCCAATGTGTGAATGGATTGTAACGTAACTAGATAGATATATAGATAGATAGACACTTTATTTATCCTCTAGGGGAAATTCCTGGTGTCCAGCAGCTCATTAGTAGTAATATTTAAAATTAAGAATAAACAATAATCGTTAAATTAGTCCTTATTAGTCCTTACCGTACTAGGATATGTTTAAATTTTTCATTGCTAGAACAAAGGTGGATATATGTATGAAAAATGTGGTGCAGAAAAGTCTGTAAAACCTCTGAAACATTTTGTCTGTGACATTTGTGTTAACGTGTTCCATGTGATATAACATCGTGCAGGAACATGTAACAGTGTGTAGTTAGTGACATGTCAGTAGGAACAGAACATGAGATGTTTTATCTGTTTGCAGATAAACCCTCATTCATCAGCTCCTGTGAGCTCATTGTTGGGTTTTCACAGAAGAGTTGGATTTAACTCGGTGAAACACACAACAAAAGTAAGATACTTTACACCCTTTAATCTGATTATCAGGCTCCTTCAGACAAACACTGACATCTGAAACTTTTCATCTTCCGAAGCTAAACTTAAGTCTGATCTTTGCTCATTGAGCTTTTGGGACAGGAAACTGTGTTCACACTTCTCCCTTCATTTGGATTGAAGCCACATCGCAGGGCGTGTCTGGATGTGATTACAGTTAGATTAAGAAAGTCCCTCTGTCATAAGGAAGGGTGTGTGTGCAGTCAAAATAACTGCAGCCCTGTAACATAGTAATTAGCGTGTCATCAAGAGGTTTCACTTGACAAAGCTCAGTTTAAATAAATGAAATAATTATTGTGAGGCCGTGCAGACGTGCGTCAGTGTCAGAGACATGTCTGTGCCCTCGGCCCAGTGGTTCTTATGTAATCGCACATGACGGTTTCTTCACCATCATGTGTCTCAATATTCTCCGCATGGCGTCCTGGGATTTGTCTGATCCCGATCGTGCAGGAACAACACGCCAACATCTGCAGCAGCCGTGTTTTGCTTTCAGTCTGAAGCTTTTCTCCCCCCCCCCATGCCCCCCTCTTCCTCCCTCTGCTCTTGTTTTGGTGTACGTGCCTCTCTGTTGCTCTGGGAGGAGTGTGTTGTAGCTCGAGGGAGTGAGGAAGTGTGTGAGAGGCGGCGGCCTGGGTTTGTTATTATTTTGGGTGCAGTGCAATGACATCATCTCGCCTGAGGCTCTGAGGAGTACAGGGTTGTACAAGGCTGCAGAGACAGAGTGAAGCAAGTGGCAGCTGTTTCCATTTCCAGCATAGACCTTCTCCTCTGGCCCTGAGGGGGCCAACACGGAGCCATGTTGGGTCAGCTTTGAGGAGAAAGAGCCCAGTGTTGAAGCAATAATGAACCCCTCATCAAAGATTAACTCTCTGTGCTGACAACAGGTCTGTCACTGCTGCTTTCATAGCCACAGACAAGAAGCCCAGAAAAACTGCTCTCATTGTGAAAAGTCTGTCTTGAATGAACTCAAACTGAACCAGGATTAATTTGAGGTACTGTGAAGTCTGGTTTAAAGCTGACCTGTTCATGAGTTACTAAACATGTAACATGAAGAATGAAATATTAACGCTTAGACAAATAAAACCACTGAGCCTGGAGGGTTTGATTGAATTATTCCTGCTCCGGATTGGAGCTGAAACAATTAGTCCATTAATCCATTAGCAGGTCGACAGAACATGAATCTGCCACTGTTTTAGTAAAGAACCATCTCAAGCAGAAATATCAAATATTTGCTGCTTCCATCTTCACAATGTGAAAATCTGATGCTGCTCTCTGTCACATGTTAGTCTGATGTTGGTCTTAATCACAACACAGTGTGCACGAAGCTGTGACGACCGATGTGACGCAGCTGTGATGCATCACCTTTTGAGGCCTGCTATTGGCTGATTCAGAGCTTGAGGGAGGGCTCGTGGTGGATGTGACTGTGGACCTGATTTTACATCTGTGAGGAGTCGGTTTATCAAACCTTTAGCTTCTTCATTCAAAGCTTCTGTTTTACTGTTCATGGAGAACGTTGTGACTCATGAGTCAAAGTTTAAGAAAACAGAAGTTTTCAATATGAACCGGGGACCAGTTGCACAAAACACATTAAGTTAAGATTTTCCTTAAAATAAAAAAATCTTGAAGTCTTTTCCTTAAGGTTTTCGAAGTTAAAGTAAAGGCTTCCTCTGTAACAGGTATAAACTAATTCCAGCAAACGGTCTCCATGGAAACAGTAGAATTTTACAGCTGTAAAATCTTTTTAAATGCTGCAAATTACCTTATTTCCTTAACTAAGGAAACCTTTTAAGAGATTCTGTGCAACACCCAAAAAGTAACTCCCTCAGCTAAGGAGGAATGAAACCTTTAGTAGAAAACTTGTTTTGTGCAACCGGCCCCTCATCTTTCCACTCAAGGTCATCAGTCTGACAGAGAACCGGTTCTGTGGCATGTTGGGTATTAATTAATGAGGGTCATGTGTGTTGAAGAGAATAATACTGTATACTGTATTGTGTGTGTGTGTGTGTGTGTGTGTGTGTGTGTGTGTGTGTGTGGTACTCGTCATTCCTCCCCTGTGGCGTCACAGCCATGAGAGGTGTTATTGTTCATAATGTACATACAGATCCAACCTGAACACCAACACTCCCTGCGGAGCCCGAGCAGGAACAGACCCAGAGACACATGTTTATGTTTTATCCTCAGCACAATGAGTCAGATGTTTGTGTTGATGTGTCAGAGCAGTGTGTGTGTGTGTTTACCAGTTACCACATTGATTAGATTTTTTTCAAGAATCCTTTGTTTTTTAAACAAATATGGCCGCCTTTTGCTGTCATATTTTTTAGTTCCCTCATTTTCTTCTACTTTTCTGTTTTATATACTCCTAAATAAATGATTTTTGATGATGAAGATAAGTAACATAAATATATTTAAATAAAACATGTAAACCAAATAGGACTTAAATATGAATATATATTACAAACAATTTACTGAGACAGAATTCAGGGAAATTGCACTAAAACTTGAATACAACACCACAGTGTCTGTGCAAACAGAGCTGATGTTGTCACAACAGTTGAGATGTGTGCTTGAATTAGAGTTGTTTTGGTCTGTTCAGAAACATCTTTGTGTGTGTGTGTGTGTGTGTGTGTGTGTGTGTGTGTGTGTGTGTGTGTGTGTGTGTGTGTGTGTGTGTGTGTGTGTGTGTGTGTGTGTTGTGTGTGTGTGTGTGTGTGTGTGTGTGTGTGTGTGTGTGTTAGCCTGGAAGTGACATTTCTTTGTAGCCTGCTGCTCTAAATACACCAAGCCCCTTCTCTCTGGCCTTCTGCTGCACAGCTGAGAGGTCTCCTCTTCTATTTCTGTCTGTTACCTGATCTCTGTGTCTGTGTCTGTGTGTGTTTCCCTTTGCTTTGGCTACCAGCACCACACCACTTTTCAGATGACACTTAATTTGATGTTCTCCCTAAGGACTTTTGGCCTTTAGCAGCAGGTCACATGACCACAGTCAGAAACTGAAGCTGAAGGAGAAATGTGGCTTTACTCTCCTATTAAAAACATACACATGCTGCTTGTTCTAAAGGCTGAATCCACTGGTGTAGTGGTGTCTTGGTAGTAAGAAAGTAAAGCACTTTGAGCTACTAACATCACTATCTCAGGTTATGATCATCTCATTGTCTTTCCAGTTTCATGTCAGACAATTTTTACTTGTTCCTTCATAGTTGTAGTTGTGAGCTGTGGAACTGTGATTCATCTGTTCCCTGAGTTTGTCCTTCAGGCAGCACCTCTCCCCAGGAGGCAATGCCTTTAAGACTAAAGGGAGTAGAAGTCTCCAGGTTACTGTACATACTGTACATGTAGTCTGTAAGATCAGTGCACTGATACGTGCCTGTGGCTGTTTTTATAGTAGTGTACAGTTACAGTAAATCCCTCCCCTGAGGTGGGAAACACTGTTAACCTGTGTATCTGCAGCACCACAGCTCAGGATGCATTTTATCTGCTTAAACAAACAAACAAACAATAAATAAATAAAGGGTTTTGGTCTGTGTCTGTATGATACCTGACTTTAGGGACTATAAACATGTTTGGAACCATGTTTCCTTTTGAGAAAACAAACTTAGGTAAAGTGGATGTGTCTGGACTGATCCTCAGCATGTGTTGAAATTTAAACCTGGTACTTCACAGGATTTCTCAACCGGAAAGTTCACAGCTTATTGTCTTTATCAGGCGCCCGGGTAACCAAAGTAAAAGTCTGATTCATTTTCCCCACACAGTGTTAGTGTTAGTGGCTCACAGGTGGAGCTCCTCTATAATAACATCAACATTAAACTCTCCTGGTTCAATCAGCAGCAGAAAACATATGATTTTAGGAAAGTCAAAAGCCTGTGGAGAGAAGTCAACTACAACTCCCAATGTGCATTTCTGTAAGAAACATCAAGATGCATTTTAAGTTACGGAGCAGCTTCAGTCACTTACTTTTGTGTTTTGTATTTCTCTGACTGGCTTCTTCTTAGCAACAGTGGCTGAGGCTCATGGGTATTGTAGTTTGTAGAGCTGTCACAAAAACAACTTGAATCAATTTAAACTTGTTGTCAGAACATAAATGTAAGTATGGTTGCTACCTTATCGTCACGACAACGACGAACTGATGGTTTCCCTCCTCTTGCTTCCTCCTCACAGATGTGTACTCCCAGAAACACTCCCGCCACGCCACCGAACTTCCCCGACGCCATCACCATGTTCTCCAAACTGCGGGCGACTGAGTGCGGCTCCGGCGCCGGCAACGGACCCTCCCAGGTGTCCATGGCCTGTTCGCCCCCTGTCCCTTCCTCCACGTCAGGTTTCGGCTCCTTCTGGGCTTCTTCGCCGCCCAGCCACCAGCCGGCCTGGCTGCCCCCGTCGTCGCCCACCGGCCACCACATGCACCACCATCACTACCACATGCAACAGACTCCCATGTGGCCCCCCGTCTCTCAGCCCAGCGGCTCCCAGCAGCCCCCCGTTGTATCGGCGCTCCACGGCCAGAGATGAGACTGTGCACTGGGCTGCGAGGGGCAGGGAGGGAGGCCTGGGCGGCTGGTTCACATGTAGCCAAATGAATCTGTTTTGGGAGCAGGAGGGTGGGAGGGGGGAGGGGGGTGGTTATGTGTGGAATGAGAGGAAGAGCCCTTATGGAAAAAGACAAAGACACTGCTGTTTTCTTCTCTTGTTTTTCTAAACTGAAGACGAGCAGCTTTTCCTCTCCGTCTTCATCACGTCATCATCCAAGCCGAGGAAGAACCTGGAGGTCACTGACAACACTGATAAACTTCAAGCCGGACACTCTGAACCCCAAATTTTTTTTTCTTCATCATCGATGCAACCAAGCCCAGGACCTGTCAGAGCACTTACCGAGGATAGGAGCCATGTGATCTGCTGAAGTGCTTTGTGATTCTTATTTTGTAGAAACTCTTCTTTCATAGGGTTCACAAATAATCAGGCAGGACGTCGGCAATAACCAGCAGATAAACAAACAGGTTCACAGGAGGATGTGGAGGAACTGGCCTCTGTAGATCACGGGTGTGTATTCACACTGCAGCCACACAGTTTCATTTACCGCCATAAGATGCTTCTTACAGTGAAACTTAAACTTAACTGTGGATGTTGAAAGAGGCTGACAGCTCCGGTATGAGCCTCTCATGTGTGAACTTTACCTTTGAGTCACAGAGTCAAAAATCTAATTCTCTAAAAAACCCAGGAGCTCATTTAAAAACACTTGCTGTTCTGAAGATATTCTCTAACCACAAGGATGAAAAAAATATTCTGTCGGCTGCACGACACAAAACAGTTTTGTCACATATTCAAACAAAGATGCTGGAAACTAAACTTAATTTGTATGGCATGAAACCAAATTTAAAAACAAACTTCATCAGTTCAAGGGTCTATTTTGATCTTACAATGACTATAACATCATTTTATAAGGTGTTTACATGACACTGTAAATTAACGATGCAGAACACTGCTAATACATTTTTAAATAATATAAACAAAATCCAAAAATAAAGAAATCAATCAATAATCAGATTTTCAGACCTTCAAGTCTTCAGTTAAATTCATGAATCATTTACAAACATTCAGTATGAAACAGGAGAAACTGTAGTGCAATACTGTTTTAATAATACATCTTTTTAATTATTTAATTATCTTTTTCAGGCTTAAAACCTCAAAACTGAACAACCAATCAGATTTTCATAACATTCAGAATATTTAAGGGGTTTACAGTATAAAGGAAAACATGACTCCTGAATTTTTCTTAACATCTTTGATCTTGGATTTGACGAGATCTTTTCAAACCGTTTTTCATTTTCTTTACTCCAAAGAAACATGATAATTTATTGTTAACTAACATTTTAAATACACAATCCACATTATATTTCAGTATCTTAAATTTTCACAAATAATACTTTTGTTGTATTGTACAAAAAAGATGCGTCTTTTTTGGCGGCTGACTTTAAAGCTCAGTTTCTGAATATAGGCTGTGTGCATTTCTCTGTGGACTAAGCACTTTGATACTTTCAAAGTATTAATATAGAACCAAGACCTGCTTTATAATCAAAGAACACATGGAAATCTCACTTTATACTATATGGGACCTTTAAATGAGCCTCTGGGTAAAGCTGCTCTCTGTGATTCAGATGTAACGTGGACACATGAGACATGAAATGTGGTTAGTTTGAGTCGAAGAAAAACATGGTGAATGAGAAGAGTTGTAATGTAAAGTAGTGATTGATGACTTTGGTAGAAGGGCACAGTTTGCAATAATCAGATTATCTGGAAACGGAGAGCTGCCACGTTTCTGATGTTCTTGTTTCGGATCATTTCAGAGAGACTGTATGAGCAGAACTTTTTTTTTTTTTTTTTTTTTTTTTTTTTTTTTAGCTGCAGATTCAGCAGGACGCTCGTTTTTAATTCTCCTGAGTGCTGGTGTGGAGGCTCCAGCCAGAAACCTTGTTAATTGATTTCCTCTTCAGTTTGATAATGAGAGGCAGTTGTAAATAAAACCTCAGCTAGAAGATTTCAGTAACGCTGACGATGACACACAGATGAACTCACACACACACATTAATCTGATTTGAAAATATTTTAACGTAGATGGGCAACGAGCTGCCGGTGCCTCCACCGTGTGTGTTTGTGTGTGTGTGTGTGTGTGTGTGGTGTGTGTGTGTGTGGGGGGGGGGGGGGGGGTTCAGAGGCCGACTCAGTGATTTTCCACACAACCTTTCAGACGCTCAACCACTCCTACCTCTGTCTGTCTGAATGGGAGAGGCCCCACATGTGCTCTGAATGTATTCACAGACAGGATCAGAGGGTTTAAACAAGTAGAAACTGAACTGACGACTGTTCACACCAGAGCTGGATGCATCTGTGTCTCCTCAGACCTGATATCAATTCAGTCCAGAATCCTGAATGATTGTTCAGATCCACAAAATAACCTCAACAAGACTCCTTTTTTTGTTCCCATTTATGCTACAACGTAAAAAAAGAATCACCTGTAGATTAGTCTCAAGTTTTAGTTTTGAAAAAGGAAAACGTCACCTTCACCTCACGATCACGAGAGATAGAGGAGGAGTCATCGTCGACATCAGGGAGAGATGGGACGCAGACACAAAGATAGAAATCTTTTTTTTAAAAACAGGTTTTGTTCTTGAGCTTCACACAGACAATCAACTCTTTCCTGTTTCTCTATGATTTTCTGTTGTTATTGTCCAGCAGGGGGTTTGTACCTGCTCACTTTTAGTACACCACCAAGTGACCACTGTTTCTCTCAAGGGGGGGGTTGAGGCAGCGATATCACAGCTGTTATTCTCCCTTCATGACGTTGCTCTATGATGAGATTATATTTTAATGTCTGAAACAAAAATGAATCAAATCATCTGTGACGCAAAGGAAAAATCTGCCCTGAAACACTGTTAGAAAACCAGAGGTCTGATGTTTATTACTTTTCTGGACTCATTTTAGTTTTGTGACTTTTTCATATTCATGTTTGAGCTGCGTAAATTTCTCAAAGAGCAGCACAGCTTCTTTCAAAAGGAGGCAGACATGTTTACTAAAGGACGTTCTTGCTCCTCCTCTGGGTCACTGACCTCCTTTAAAGGACCATACATGTGTTTTTGCAACTTTAATAATATGTAAACGTTACATTTTTATTGGCACTTCTGAAGACAAATGGGACGGTTTTATATTTTTAGATTATTTTTCTGTTGTTCATGGAAGCTGTGGACTGGCATCAGCTGACTTTAGTCATGTGATCAATCACAGTGAACATTAATGTAGTTAAACTCTCATCTCCCAGGCTGCAGCTGGTGATTATCTACATTATTGATTAATCCCCCTATTAATTCTGTGGTTTGTAAAACGATAGAAAACTGTGAAAAATGCTCATCATCGTCAAATGTCTTCTTTTCACTTCAGTTTAAAGTTAGAACCATCAAATGTTTGGTTTGAAAAGTGACTATTAAAACAGCTGATTAGTTCTCTGTCCATTGATGGATCGTTGAAGCTCAAATGAAATCTGATAATGATGTTCACTGTGATGGATTACACAACTATGAACACACACTAAAAACAATGGAGGTCTAGAGTGGTAAAAAAAAAAAAAAATTTTGAGAATGGTTATAAAAATGTTGAGAGGTGATTTGTGTTAAACGTTCAAACATTTCCTAGCTTTGTTATGGTCCTGTGATCATCAGTGTTCTGTGACCTGAGGGCGGGTTTTTCCTTTAAATCAAACTTCAGTGGTTTGTGCACAAGTCAAGGCAAAACATGGAGTTTATAAAATCCTCCTGACTCCTGAGTGATTTGTTGTTGGTGACAGGATGTGTTGTCTGCTGTAATGCAGATTCACTGCTGTGTGTATTAAACGAGCTGTACTGGGCTGGGGGGGGGGGTCTTTTTCTGAGCTTCCTGCAGCGTGGATTACTGCTTTAGCTCTGTTATGGAAATCCATGCAGAGTTGGAGGCTGATTACTGTTTGTCATGGAGTTTCTCACCATGTTTTAGACAGAAAAACACAACTGATATGTCCCAGCTGCCCTGAAGGTTTCACAACCTGGGCAATGATTTCTTAAAGACAGTTTACCTCCCATTCAAGATTTATTTTTCTTTTTTTTTTTGCTCTTATCACTTGGATGACGGTATTTTTTTCTCATGGACCCTCAGAAATTCACTCTGTTCTAATCCATGGCTCTTTTCTAGAGATTTTTCTCAAGTACTTTGTTCATTTCCTCTGTTGAAATTTGTATTTATATGTTTAATAAAACAAGGTATGATCTGCTACAGTCTGCAGCTTCATGTGTCACTGCTGACGGTGTCTTAACACATTTGTTTTGGTTATTACAGTAAGAGCCAACGGAACTCTGAGAAAAGAGAAACCTGTGGTTTCCTGAACTGAACTCACTCTTCTTTGCATCAGTGAGACTGAAGACTGAGGAAGGATGTGGTGTCAAACTGAGCTGCTGTTAGTTTCTCTCTTCCTGACATGACGACTTTAAGGAGAAGTGCATAGTTGTAGGACAAAAGGTGAAGTGAAGAGCAGAGGCTGACAAACAAGCATCATCAGCTTCATGTAATTTAAGTATCAGCAATAAAAGTACTATTTCTGCCAGTGGTGGAAAATAACTGAGTACATTTACTCAAGTTGTGTAACAGTTTTTAGGAACTTATACTTGGATATTTCCATTTTTTTTCCACTTAATTAAACTTGTACTCAACTTCAGTGTTGTACCTTTGCTAACATTTAACTTAAAGTCTTCATAACAGACTGTAATGTATTTATAAGCAGATCTAAGTGTTTATTCATGTTAACAACTTTTAACTCCTGTGGATACTCGTCAGTGGAGGCTGCTGAATAAACAGAAACTGATAATATAGTAAAAAAGAAACTGCTGTGATAATATAAAATATATCTTAAAAGGTGAAGTTGGAATTTCTGACAAATCTGTTAATAAATGTTTTATTCTATCAACTATCCAGTAATTAAAAAGAGAGTTCAATCACAATAAAATTACATTAATAAACACCTTAAAATGACCTGATATCTGCTTATAAATTATAGTTTATAATCAGTGCAAATTATAGAGGTTATGATTCTGTACTGATTATAAACACCAAACAGGGAAAACCTACAGTAAAATGTTACTGTACTACATTTATTTGAGAGATATAGTTCTAGTTACATTGCAGATTATATTTTACTAAATGTGATAAACATATATAACACATTGTTAAAGATTAAACCAATGGTTCGCATCCAGTTTGTCTTTTGACATCATACAAAAAAAAAAAAAAAACAACTCTCTTGTGTTTGCTCATCACATTTTAGATGTCAGCTGTTGTCAGATTGATGACTCAGGATCAATGATCTGATCATATAACCTTGTTCAGCACATTTTAAATTGTCGTTACCCAGCTTCTTGATTTCTCGATGTGGTATTAAGTATTAAGCTGCTGGGGAAAATGGGGCCTATAAACATGCACACATCTTCAGTGCTAATAACTGAAGATATTAATGTAGAACAGTTCAATGTTGTAAACAATATTAATCACTATTTATACAGTAGACATATAAGAAATCACACTATAATAGAGTCTGTTTATATTTAAAGTGCTTTTATCCCAACTCTGTAGAGTAGAAGTAATAAAGTGATATAAAATAGAAATGCTCCAGTAAACTGCTCTTGAGTAAAAGTATGTATTTACTTCCCACCACTGAAAACATTCATGCTTCAGTCTCACGTCTTCAGAGTCAAACATTAGAAGAGTGAAGTCTGAAATACGTCGACCACAGAAAAAAAAAGTCGCTCCACATAAAACCAAATTCTTCAAAGACAGGAAATGATTTGGAGCAAGTTCTGACCGCACTTCAAACTCAGCTCGCCCCTCCCTCCTTTGTGACAACATCTGCTCTCATCTTTACTCGCAAACGAGTCCTTCTTGTTCTCTGCCTGATGTTTCTGTGAACAGGATGTACACTTCCGCTCGTAGTAGTGATGTGTTTCCCCTCATGATGGCCACCTGCCTACGCTGACAGGGAACAACATAGGGGGGGTGTCATGGCTCTGGGTGTCTGTATACACTATAAACACTATGTACAGTGTTTGGTATAATAGCTCTATGGTTGTACATGTGTCACAGGTGTAATCTGCACATTTCTTTGTTAGAGTGGGAAAAGTTCTCTGGTGGACAGCCATTCATTTTCATAAATTCTATTATGTTTTCTGTCTCAACACTGTTGTGTGTCGCTGACTGTAAAAATCCTCTGGTGCAACAGGTAGTGATTCAATTTACACTCAAGTTTATTAATTACTATTGTTATTATTATTAATAATAATAATAACTAGTTATTAATGATAATAATAACAACAATATTCAAACTAGCTGATCACAGAACTCAAAAATATATAAAAGTATTTGACAGGTGATTTATGGGAGGTGTAGCACAAAAACATGTCATTAACCAGCATTGAATCAGTAACATGAAACGGCTTTAATGACTTATCAGACACAGTGCAGAGCTCTCTGTCGCCTCCTACAGGTCGGCCTGCTGGTTGTCCTGAGGCTCTGTGTTGCTGTCTGCTGCAGCTGAAGCTTGAGTGATGGAGCTCTGAGACGTGCAGCCCAGAGCCGACACCGGCCAGTCCCGACCCGAGCTGCTGGAGGCTGGACACACAGAGGAAGAGGAAGAGGAAGAGGAAGAGGAGGAGGAGCAAGAGGAGGAAGAGGAGGGTTGACATGTTCTTTTACTGATGTAAGGGAACAGATAATTAAATGACCAGAACCAGAGAACGTACTGTAAGAAAAAGAGACATTTCTGTGCGGTGGGGGTTGGATACAATTCAGATAAATTAATTAATTATATTAATAGTTTTAAATGTCTTTATATATCAGATTGACTCTGTGTGCTGTTGTATTGTGAGCTCCACTGTGAAAACCAAGATGTTTTGGTTTTCTACCATAATAATAATTATTATTATTTAAAATAATAATTTAAAAAATAAATTCAATTGAATTTGAAAATTAATTCACTGGATTTAATAATTATAATTATCATTAAAAATGATACCATCACAATAATAATAATAATTATTATATGTTATTATGATCAAGGTTAAACTCAGTGAACTGAAGAGAGACCGGTGAAGATAATACAGGCCTTCAGTGTGACATCTGCACCGATCAGTTCAGACATGTTCAGACAGGTCTCACAGATTCCTGACACAACACTAGACCTGAACAGGAAGTCTTTAGACTGTGAGAGGAAACCTGGGGAGGCATGCAGAGGACTGTGTGTGACTCACCTGAGCGGCTGCACTGGGCAGTCTTAGGACTGTGGGGGTGATGAAGTGGAGCGTTGTGCCCCACCTCTGGAGAAGTCGTGGGTTTGTATGACGGGGGGCATTTGGCTTTGTCTTTAATCTTGCACAAGCCGGCCGTCACTGTAGCACATGAACAGTTCAACATGTGAGGAAGGTTCACGACAACCAGCACAAACAACAACAACTGAACCTTACCTTGACATTTCCAACTGTCAGCCAAAATACACTGGATGACATTTGTTGTCATGAATCATGTTCAACAGCAACTATGAGCCTCAACAGGTGTGAAATCACTTCTTCATATTTCACATTGACCTTCAGACGTTTGTTCTCAGTTCAAGGCTCAAAGAATTTCTGCACCAACACATGTGGACTAAAGCTGCTGGGAGCTGACAGAACAACACTGCTGCTCCCTGCAGCTACATGAGTAAAATGTTTAAAAGAAGAACTGACTGTAGAAGCTGCTCACACATAAGAGCTCTGCTGCTGTCACGTGTTTATGTGAATTTAGAAGCAACAACAACTTCAGGAACCACTTTCTTGCTCTCTGACGTAGTTGTAAGTGTAGTTTAAAATATATTTTGACCATCAGTAATACCTGTTTTAGGATTCATTCATCCATTGTATGCTAATCTGTTTTTATATTACGTGTTATGCTATATGTATGGAGTTTATTTTATCAGCCTTATTTCATCCATTTTATTTTATGTGTTTTGTGAACCTTGATTATTCTCTTCATATATTTTCTAATTCACTGTCTGTGTGTGTGGTCCTCTATGTGTTACATGGTGCTGCAAAAGAAAGTTTTAATTGCACTAAACTAAATGTTTCCTGGTTAAATAAAGTTGAATATTTCCATTCTTAATAGAGCAATAAAGTCTGGTGAGGTCAGTCACATTTGTGGTTTTAAAACATCAATTAATAATTCAGGAACAAACACATGAGACATTTAGAAACATTAACTTTACCGTCTTTGGTAGAGATTGTAGGTAGTTTAGTTTCCGTGGTTCTGATGGCTGGGGGGTTCAGGCGACCTCTGTAAATGTGCCCATCCAGTCCGATGATATCGACCTCCTCCGACTGACCAGTCAACACACACACACACACACACACACACACACACACACACACACACACACACACACGATGGAGCTAATTTTAACCATTTCATAAATAGTTAAAAAATGATCATGTTTTTGTAAATGTTTAACTGTTATTCTACAACTGTAAGAAATATAAAATTTATGATTAATAAATTGGCACATGTATGTTTTCTTCACCTCCGAACCTGGATGGCAGTGTTTGTGTTTGTTCATTCACCAGTTGAACTGTGGTTCTCTGATTGGATAACATCTGTGTATACATACTGTGATTCTTGCTGTTGATATAAACTGTAACTTTACATCAGTATAAAAGATGGCTGAGCTCTTCTTTGTCATACCTGAATGACACCGTCCCCCTCAGGCTGGTTGTGGTGTTTCATGTACTGCAGGCCAGTGCGCCGTTGGCTGGCTGAGGTCACTGTGTGACTCCCGCCGCAGCTCCTCGACACGGCCAGGTGGCTGTAGTCCGCCAGCTCAGCGATGCGCTCACTGCTCGGCCAGAGAGAAACATTGAGACAGTGTCTGCAGATTTTCTTTTTTCTAAATCTGGAACTGTTGATCTAAAGTTTCAGAGCCTCAGATTTGTTCAAGGTCACTGCAAGGGACCTACAAGATTTTTTGTTTTGCATCCCAGAGATTAATATGTTAAAAAAAAAAAGTTTACATACAACCTCCACTGCTGTCATTTAAACATGAGGCTTTATTTATTTATTTCTGATACTTGTGTTGTTGTAGATGCTGTTTCTCATGCTTTGGTGATCCACCCAAATTTACTACTTTCTTTTAATGTGATCCTTTTCCTTTCCCTGGGTCTTATTTGCTGCTTTAACTACCCCGTTAGCATTTAAGTGTCTTAAACCTAAACATCTAAACAGAGAAGGACAGAATGAAAGGACACGTTCGCATTCATCTCTTGTCTGTCTTCACAGTGATGTTCTGTGTGGGGTTGTGGAAATCCACAGCCTCGTTTACAGCACAAAAAATATAATGTAATAAAACTGTATATACTTTTTTGCTTATAAACATGATTTTGAAGTGATGACATTGCATTGGGCTGTCAGAGGCCACAGCTGTAAAACCTGGTTAAATACATATTTGTGTGATGTTGTTCACAGTCCTGTTTACACAGCACTTCTCCCCCTAAATCCCAAATTAGTCAGTTTGGGTTTCTGTTACTGGAGTTTGATAACAGCTTTGGAGAATGTGTGGAGAGGAGTAATGATAACAGTGAAAGACAAACTTGAAAAAATGGTCATCCATCCTTTAACCTCTCCCCTGTCCTGGCCCTGACTCACTGCTGGACTCCTAGCTGTTTCTGGTTCAGGTTGTTGCTCATGGTGTCCTGGGAAGCGGCCCTGTCACAGTGTTTCAGTCGTCTCTGCGCGCTCTCTATCTGCCTGCACATCACATCGTGGCTCCTCTGAAGCCGCTCCCTTCTCCTGCCTGATTTAGCGACCCCAAAGTTGTAGCAGTTGGTCCCTGGTTTCAGGCTGAGACGGTGAGACCAGCTTACAGTGCAGCAGGTACTGAGAAAACTAACCAGAGCTCTGGGTGTTTGAAGGCTGAGACTAGAGTCTGACATTACCTCTTCCATATAAGTTATGTTTATGGTTTTTATTTTTTTGGTTTACAGATCAATACAGGTGATCAATCTGACAGATCTAAGGCACAGTCTTATTTGCTCTATAGTTAGCAATACAATAAAATACAATTTGATAAAAACAAAACAAAGAAAGAAAACCTTATGTTTTTCAGACTCTTGTGCCACCTGCTGGTGAACAGAGGCTACAGCTGCTCTCACCTCCTGTAGTGCTGTCGAAACTGCTCCAGAGCATACACGGTGAACGGCCTGATGGACTTGTTCGAGGGGAATCCAGGAGTGGAGGGAAGCGTCATCAAATGCCTTTTATTCACCAAAACAAACACACAAACATATCAGAGCAGAGGAGCTCAGAGAGCAGCTCAGTGGTGTTGATTTTGTAATCTGAGAAATGACTAAATTAGAATTAGCGCCTTGCGTTCGAATGCCTACGACCCTCAGACTAGTTTCAGTTTACATTCCTGTTTATCCAGAGTCATATAAAATATTAACCATTTGTGTGAAATTTTATTATGAAATAACTTTTCCTCTGGACACATAACGAGTAGAAATCTAAATACATGAATTATGATAGTCACTGTTATTTGTGTTGACTCACGGTCCGGGGGTCTGCTTGACAACAGGTCGGTCACAGGAGAGGCAGTGAAATCTGTCCACGAGCTGTCTGGAACAGAAAGACACACAAAGAAACGTCACTATATTAGGTTCTTCATTTTCACAGTATGAAACAACCATGTGCAGGTGTGAGGTGAATACAGCAGGGCTGACTACCGATATTGAAAAACTTTACTGTTGATTAATGAGCGTGACTTCAACACCTACTTTCTGATACCAGCAGCATCGTCGTTCTCTGGAGCTCCCTGAGACTGCAGCTTCTCATGAATATTCTTCCTGCAGTCTTCCAGCTGCTTCTTCACAGAGTCCAACTCCATCCTGACCAGCTGTGGTGAGATCACAAGTCAAATACCACGTGGTTAATCAGATCAACCTTTCAAAAGCAGTATGAGTCAAACCCTTGCATCTGTCACTGGAAGTTACAGTTAAAAAGTCAAAACATGAGTAAATGGCTGACAGTGTTAGTGTTTGAACAGCTGATCTCTCCGTACCTTACACTCCATCTCAGTGGAGAGTTTGTCGATGACTTTGTGCCAGTCCTGTGCCTGGTCCGTCACTTTGTTCTGCAGCTCGTGGAACATGGTGTTGAGCTGCTCCGTCGCAGAGTCAAACTGCAGTCGGCTCACTTTGCTGTCCAGAGCAGATTTATCTGCTTTCTTCAGGTGGAGACACAACAAGACGCTTAAGATCAGCAAAATACAAAGACACAGGCCATGGTTGGAAAGATGCACCAAATGTGATACAAGAGACAAGATCAGTCTCTGCTCTGTCTCAAAGATTGGGAACAGCAAGTATGAAGTGAGTATGAAGTGATGAAGGGTAATCAGGTTTTAAAGACTTTATCATCCTCTTCTTTTAATGAAAATGTGATATTCTCTAATCACAACTGCATTATTACTTCTCATACAGTGTGTAAGGGTAGGAGCTGTTGGGTCGGGGCAGAAATAATCTGAGTGGTTAAATTAAACCTCAGCGGGCAGAGCCCCTGAGCCACAGATTTCCTGGACAGGGGATATTCAGGGATTGGCTCACCAACCTGTTGTTACTAGAGCTCCAGAGAGAAGCCTGAGAGAGGAGGTTGGTTTTTGGTTCTTAAAACGACAAATTTATCTTCTTCTGGATCAAACCTTTCAAATAAAGGTGAGATAATAGCCAGTTTACCAATAACCAATAACATGATCATCTCTACTCTTAACTAATGGGTTTTTGAACTTGTATATTTTGCACACACCTGTACATACCTGTCTGAGTGGTAACTGAAGTATCTACCCTTCAATTGAGGCCACTTACAATTTCACTCTCAACCATCTGCTTGTCAGCCTTCTTCTCCTCCAGCTCCTCTGTCGTCTTGTACAGCTCCTGAATTCAATAATATGAAGCATCAATTAAGAGGAGAGGAAAGAAGGAAAAACTTATTTCTGGTGCACAGAGTTCAGATACTTTCTCAGATTTTCCTCTTTCTGTCTTTTGTCTAAATGAGACGTTGCTCAATGTTTTGTGACTTTTGAAGTTAAAAGCATTGAACAACAAGTATGTATGGATACATCCATGCAGGTGCATCCCAGCCAGGTTCATCACTTTTTTGTGTCCCCTGGAAACACTTCCACTGTCGTCTGTGCTACTTGCAACACATTTCTATATTTGGTTGTGTTGTGTGTATTTGCAGCACATGTGATGTCAAATTGATAAACATCTTTTCTGAATATGTTTGTGTTTTGTCTATTAGTATGTGGTTTCTTAGGCTGCAGTGCGTTGATCTCTAAGGCCCACCGAAGAAGAGAGGGGCAAAGAAAAGAGCAACATGAAACATGCAGTAAGTTTTTTTCTTTACCTCTATGTGGTTCTGTTTCTGTGTGTTGTCCTCGTGCAGACACCTGGTTGTTTCATGCAGTTTTTCACACTCGGCTTGAAGCTGCAGGATCACCTTCTGCACATCGTTCACCAGCTCCACGCTCTGAGAAACACACACACACACACACACACACACACACACACACACACACACACACACACAGGTTAGTTTTACCTCTTCCTAACTAACTGTTAAAAAGATAAAACAACCTCTTTCTTAAAAAACTTATTGTAGTTCTTGTCAGCTGACTGGGTGAACCAGCTCTGAATCAACACACTAGTTGACCTAACTGTCTGTCTGTACTGATTTGGCTTGCCTCTCTGTCCTTCACCATCCCTGCTCTGGCTCCTGTCTGCTGTTGGAGAAGGCTGTTCACCATGTCCTCCAGGTGCTCGTAGCGCTTGAACAGACAGCTGAGCCTCCTCCCAATGGCTACTGTGCTAGTGGTGAAAGCTGATCCCTCTTTATCCTGACTATTGCTCTCATCCTGCCTAGCCTCATCCTGAAGGCTGCTGGACAGCTCGGAGGTCAGGGACAGCATCATTTCCTCCAACCTGCCTCGCAGGTCGTCCAGCTGAGGTCAGAGGGCACAGAATTGAGATCACACTGATGTACTGTATGTCGGGCTGATACCGGACACTTACTCTACAATCTCTATTTCCATTTGAAAAAACAACAACATTGTCCATTTTCTCTACACTTGCTCTTACTCTGATAAAAGTTAAGAGAACAATCATTATTTCTGGGTAAGAAACACCTCATATAGCTGTCCTGTAACTTTCTTATATGCTCATTCAGGCCTGTTTGTCAGACCGGTTCTATTTACACAAGCTATCACAGAGGAACAGGAAGCAACAGCAGCAGCAGTTCTGACCTGCAGATGAAGACACGTGGGTGTCATCTCCCACTGGCAAAGAAAGATATCTGTTTTAACATCTAAGCAACCCGCAGTTAATGATCATTTCCAATTTCAATTAACATGTACATTATTTTTCTTGATGACTTGATTGTGAGCAAATAGTGTCCTCAGGGGTAAAGATTGTTATTATGGTTAACTACACAGAAGACCAGGAAAACCAGAAAACATTAAGAGCCTGGAACCAGATCATTTTTTGCTAATTTTGCCTGAAAAAAGACTCAAATCATTAACTGATTATCAAAATAGATGCTGATTGATTTTCTGTCGATCAGCTTATCGGCTGATTATTCCAGCTCTAGTTTTGTACGTGAGGTCTTACATTTTACTACTTCACCACTTGTGCAACTGTTTTACCCATACTCTACCTCAGGTCATCTCCATAGTAACCAGAGAGACAGTACTGTGTATTTCTAGTATTCAGCTGAAACTATGCTCCTTTTTTAATTATCAAAAAACCTGAAGTTGTAACAAGATTCAAAATTTAAGAAGTGACTTGTACCTGCTGGTTTAAACTGCTGCTGATGTTACTGTGTGTTTGACTACAACTGTTGTGCAGTAATTACTGGGCCTTAGTATCAATGACCCCGTGTCCCTGTTCGATGACTTAATGCAGTCGAATCCCTTCAAACATGCCTCACATGCCTCCTGTCTGACCTGATCTTGGAGGTGTTGGTCTCTCAGTTTCTCCTCTGATAAAGCCTGTCTGGCCTTCAGCTGCTTCAGGCCCTCCTCTAGTTTCTGCACAGACCTCCTGGATACCATGAGTGAAAACACAGACCAACGTCTAACCTGATCTAAACACTCACAGTGTTCTTCTAAACTTTGTTGTACAAAGCCTGTTTATGTTTTTAGATGTAATTGGAAAACTCATGCATTTGGCTGTTACTGATCCCTCTCCCTGTGTGCTGCCACCTGTCTTTACCTGAGGAGGGATATTTGCTGTCTGAGCTCATGAGTGGCGCTGCTGTCTGACTCCACACTCTCTGTAGCTGCTTCTGCTTCTGAGCTGGTTTCTCTTTCTTGGTTTGTCAGGATCATAAACATTTCCTCCAAATCGTCCAGCTTTGGACAGACACATTATATCATCAGAGCCAGAACAGACAGTTTGTGATACTGCGGAGTTTGCCTTGGTGAAGATGTTGAGATGTGAGTATTTTTCTTCCTCTGTTGTTGTTTCTCTCACCCACCTTTTCCCGGTCGCTCATCAGGCCATCTATTAAAGCTCTCTGCTCGTTCACTCGATCCATCAGGTTATTAGTCACATCCTGAGAACCTGAATGTAAAATATAACATGAAACTGTTGGTGCAAGTCAGGGAAGTGATTTTCCAACAAAACATGATTCATTCAATTAAGGTTTAATATCCATTTACTGCAAAATCCAGCAGTTAAGGACGCTTGCTTTTTGCTGTCTGTAATGTTATTAAAGAAATAGTTTCTGAGAGTTAGAAGAGATGTAACATTGATGCCACTCTCACACATGTATTTGTCTGATAAATATGTTGCTGAGGTCAGCAGCAGGTTAGCTTAGCTTAGCATACAGACTGACAACAGGGGGAACTAGGCTCTGTGCAAAAGTAATAAAATCACCTTAACCCCACCATCTTATTTAGGACATATCACTGGAGCCAATCATTCAGCAGGACACACCGGGACACCAGGACTCTTCCGCTCTCTCTGTATATGTATTTGTTTATTTACAAAGCCCTCCTTGAAAAACTGCCTTCATATCTCACACCCATGTTAGTTTGGTACACTGGACCACATTACTAACCCTGGAACTCACTACAAAGCACTTTAAAATTAATTTGTCAGTACCTCATGGTCATTTTATATTCTTAATCTCAAACATTTTAATTTCTGTTTGTATCTGTTTTAATTGATTCTTGTCATTACATTACTTATCAGTTGTATTTGTTTTTATTTACTCAACATCATTGTAAATGAGGGCTTTACCCTCAATGATGGTGGTGTCTATATTGTTCTTAACTAGTCAGTCAATGTTGCAACATCAGGGCTGTGTGTGTGTGTGGTTTGATCATCATTCGATTAGCAGCCCAAAAATATAAACAAACCACCCACCAGCTGTCAGATTAAGATTTTTTTTTTTTTGCCATTTTGCCTTTACTGACAGTCAACAGTCTAAAGAGAGAGACAGGAAACAAGGGCTGAGAGACAAAGGGGCCAGGGGCCAATCCTAATTGATGCACAAAGTACATGACATCCCACTTCAAACCACTGACAAGAGCACAGTTAAAACAACATCTACAGATATCTCAAATGAAAATAACCACAACTCTGAGTTCATGCAGGACCTCCATGTTCACGGTAAGAAGCTGAACATTTCGTTAGACAACACATGACAGATGACTGAGAGGGCACAAGCAGGTGATTTATAGTTACCATGCTCGCTGATGATTTCTCTGAGCTGATCCAGCTGTGTCTGGTCCACCTTTCCTTTCTCCAGCGCTGCCACACGAGCTTCCAGCTTGTTGAAGTTTTCCCTCAGTCTGCCAATGTTCCTCAGAGCCTCCACCGTCTCTGAGTAGCGCTCTGAGTTGCTGGCCGATAGAGACAGGGACAAACCAGCAGCCACACGGCCTGTTTTAGGATGAGTCTGCTGAGGTGGCCCTGACAGGACCAAAGAGGTCTCTGTGGCTGGCTGAGTGCCCAGGTCTCCCTGAAGTGTCAAGTTCTCTCCAGAAGTCGCTGGAAAACCAGGAGCTGCTGTCCTGACAGAGTCCTTGACAGGGTGGGAAGAGGAGGACGTGGTGGTGTCAGAAGTGTTTACAGCAGTGAAGTTGCTGTTGAAAGGTGCATGTTTGGGTCTGAACAGATCAACAACCCCTGAATTCACAAGCTCAAAAAAAGCAAAAGAAAAAAGTGAAGACATGTTAATGACCGATCCACTGGTTTCTGTTCATTAAATAGATTTTTGTGTTTTGTGAGACTGACAATTATCTATTAAGAATAATTCCTGGTAATATAATCAATCAGTTAATATGACCTGGACCCATGTATGGATTACTGAACAGTGAAGTGACTGTTAATATTTCTGGTCTGAAAGTCACAGAGCTCAGTTAAAAGATAAAGGCAGACAAAGCTATTTTCTGTTTAATTTTTCTGCCATCGTTTTGGTTTCTCTGTTTGCATGTGTCTTTTCCCTTCTAAATTTTAAAGACCCAACTGCAGCATTTAATGTCGTACTCTGGTTGGCTGTTTTGTAGATGTGGGGCGTAGCAGCATTCAGTCACATGGTGAGAACTTGCTGATGCTGTCTTTAGTCACCAAACCTAAGAATCAGCCATCGTCTGCTGTGTCTCACTGTGTGATGCAGAATCACAGTTTTTTGTGACCGAAGAGCAGATCTGAGCACATTTCTCTGGAATGTCAATGTTCGCCTCAAGCAGCCCTGAATCACACAGTGTAAAGGCCTAAATGCTGAAGAGTCTTTGTAGTTTCAGCTGAACGTATGAATGCACTTTTGTAGACAAAGGGGGAACATTAAAACTATACTCAGAGAAGAGCAGGGCTGAGGTCTGAACCGCTGTAATGAACTACTGAACAGTCATGAAGCCTGTCATGAGCAGGCAGGATTACTACATTTCCCTCTTCATGGGAAGTCTACAAACAGCTTTTGGATCTCACCTTGTGGTTTTCTCCCTCATTGAGCAGAGCTGACTGCATGACGTCCCAGGTCACACACCGACTCAGCTCCTCTGGGTCTGGATACTTCTGATATGTGTCCATTAGAGATCCCTGTCACCGTGAGAAACACACGAGGTGACAAGAATGAATTGTAGGAAAACTGCGCCAAGAAATAATTTCAGTGTGAACGGTACAAAGTGAAGCTGACGTTCCTCCCACACACACACACACTCACCACTGCTTCCTCCAGGGCGTCCACACGGTGGCACTCCACTGCAGTGATTGTCTCTGCCTCAGCACCGACCGCCTACACACAGGAGATCTGTTTCAATATTCAAAACCCTCTTATTTGGTTGTCATGCTTGATTTGAAAATCATGACAACTAAATACATTATAATGTGTCTTTTTCTAGATTTACATGATCGTGAAATGCAGGAAAAAGAATTCACTACTTTGGGGGATTTTGTTTGTTTTTACTTCTGTGTTCACAACTTTTTGGCCTTCTGTCTATTCTAAAAGGAATGACCATCCATATCTGCATGTTATTTAGGCACAGTGAGGTGAGACAGATATTGTATCATAACTCAGGTGAGTGTAGCTGTGTCCACTTTTGTCAAAAGAAACATAGAGAGAAAAAGGAAATTACATATTTAACACTTTTTAACACTCATTTATCGTCTTGTCTGTTCAGAGTAGCACTGACCTGACCTCTGATCATCCATCCATTCTTGTTATCATATATATATATGTAATTTATTATTATTATTAATTCATCATCAGTGAATGCCAGTGAGTCAGAAAGCAACTGGGATTTTGACCAAATTTCTATCATATATTCCACTGTGTTCTATGAGCATTTGGTGATAGTTGCTGATATAAAATAATATTTACTCTTTAAGAAGAGGCCACTGCAAAATGAATGTACAAACAGTTCCTTGATGAACTGATTCATCATCCAGTTTAACAAATGTAAGAAAATGGTAGAAATGATGTTAAATCTCAAAGCAGATTGGTAAAATAAGTTTAATGTCTCACTTTAACCTACAACTGATTTTGCATCAGGTCAAAACTACTTTGACGATTATATTATTGTATAATGATAAACAGCGAGATTTCAATAGGGTCCTCGCACCCCTCAGTTGCTCTGGCCCTAATTACAGTTGCTAACAATTCACAAAAGAATGGTGAGCAAGCCAGTAATCTCAGGAGTCGTCCATCTGAGCAGTCTCACCTTCTGTTGGTGGCGCAGCTCCTTAATCTCATCCTTCAGATTGTCTTTCTGGTTGTGGAGCTCATGTATGAGCCTCATGGCCTGTAACCAAGAACAGACACAAATCAGCACCATCTCCCCGACCCTGATGAAACGAGACAGGAATTCAACAGAAGTTGACAAAGAGGACAGAGAACAATCAAAACGTAAGAGATGAGACAAATCAAGCTGTGACACTGTTTTCACATGTGGTGCTTCAGGCTGATAATCTGCTCTTTAACCAGGTTATTTCAACTTCCAGTGAGACTCTCAGGGCTTGTTGGCAGAGTCAACAGTTCATGTGTGTGTGTGTGTGTGTGTGTGTGTGTGTGTGTGTGTGTAACAAAGGAAATTCCAGAGCTGTATGTGAGGTGGTGTTTAACGTGTCACATATGCCTGGATAGGACCTGATGCATGGCGACCCCACACAGCTTCACAGCCTGAATGACTAACAGTTGGTTAATTAGTGCAGTCAAATTCGACGACACACGAAGCCTGTTGTGTTTGCTTGGAAGGACCTGAACTATTTATTTCATCTGAAACTTGACTACACATTCATGTCAACTTCTGTTTCAAGCAAGACATAACCTCATTCATCAATACATTGATTGCAGTTTGGTCTGTGACAAAATCCCAATTTGTTATGACATTTAATATTAAATAAACCCTAATTATTATTATTATTATTATTATTATTATTATATGTTATATTAAATAAAACTGCCTGCAGCTCTGTCAAGTCATCTTCAGGACATGACATCATCACCACAGATTAAAGCATTTGTGGATTAAAAAACAGTGGCAACAGCAGCATTTTAAACAATTTCACCCAGGGCTGAAAAGAGTAGTTGATTTATCAATTAGTCTATTGGTAGGAAATTAATCAATTCATTGTTTCAGTCATTTTTCAAGCTGAACTGGTTCCAGCTTCTCAGATGTTTTGACTGTAAATTCAGTGTTTATTGTTTAAAATATCTTGCTTTCATTAAATATCTTTCTCACAAGTATTTATGTTTTATATATATACAGTTTATATATATATATATATATATATATATATATATGTGCGTGTGTGTGTGTGTGTGTTTGTGTGTATATTGGCCGATATATCAATATCGGTATTTCTTTATTCCCTAATATCGGTATCGGCAATAACTTGGCTTTTTATTTACAGGCCTTTATAGGCAACTAACAATTAGTTTGATTATCAGTGAATCTGATGATTATTTTAATTTTATATAATCTTTATTTAATCAGGCACTCATTGAGATTAAAATCTCTTTTTCTCTTTTTATCCAAAGAGACCTCAGGACAAGAAGCAGTCACAAAAGACGATTAACAAAGACAACAAAACTACACATTGTTCATTTGTAAAATGTCAGAACACGTTTTCCTGGAGCGCCTAGTGCTATCTTCAAATTGTTTTTATCCACAGACCCAAAACCCAAAGCTCTCAGTTTACTGTCATGTAAAACAAAGAAAAACTTGAAATCCTCATATCAGAGAAGCTGGAATCAGCAAAAATGTGGAAAAATGACTTAAATATAAAAATGTATCTGTTATCAAAAGAGGAGGCGATTCATTTTCTGTTGAGCAATGAAACTAACTGATCAACTCATCTGACATGTCACTAGGAAAAGCACAGGTGTGAATAATAACTTTAATTCTGGTGTTGTTCGCACTGTCACAGCGTACTGGGACACTTGAACAGAACCGAGAAAAAGGACTATTTTAATAGAATATGTTAAAACGTTCTCTGAGATATACTCAAACAAACAGAACCAGAGAAATGACCTCCTGGGTAGGTAATAATTCAGTGACAGAAAGGCTTTGTTACTCTTTAAGCTGTCGCCTCTATAAGAATAGTCAGCCATTAACTGAATCTGACTGTTGTTGCACTTTGAACGAGACACGTCACTCAGGTGTTCTCACAGAGTCAGATCAGGCATCACTGGGGTTTCCACTGCCAAACACACATTCCAATAAAAACAATTAATCTGACAGCTTAATAGGTGCACCCTGGCGAGGGGCTGATCTCCGTGACATGTGGTATATACTGTAGTGGTGCAGCAGACGGAGGCTAAACAAATGTGTTCTGACAGGTCGGGGGCTTTTAGAAGAGAGACAGCAGTGGATGAGGGCACGCCGGGTCACCTCATCATGGTTAAGTCAGCGGATACACTAGTTGACCCCGGCTATGCCCACAGAGGACATGAATGATTCAAATGGGCTCCTGAAAGACACAGCATCACCTGCACCTGCCCGATGTCCTGCTTTTCACCTGAGAGCTATTCATCCCCTGACAACCAGGATCATCTCTGCAGGGGACTAATTACCCCCTATCACACGGAGAGGGGGAGAGAGGGAGGATGAGATCAGGAGTGGGATAGGGGAAGGTGATGGCAAGTCTGGACAGTGTCACAAAAACCTTCACCTCTAACAAACTCTCCTCTGATCAAACTCTTGTCCTTCCTTTGTCTTTTCAAGATAACAGCTGACGTTAATGCTGACGTTAACATCTTCAGCTCTGTCTACCTCTCTTTTGGAAGCTGCATGACAGAAACCTGAACAGAGACACGCAGAGGTCATTTGAGATGTCAGGGTGGCGCCCATCTCCTATTGTGCTCTGCTCTGTCACCAACAGCTTAATACGCTGAAATGTTCAGCTCAGCCCGCCAGAGACGGAAGAGAAGAAGAAGACGATGTATGCTGCTGGCTCAAATACAAACTCAGTCTTTGGGTCTTATTTTTCAAAGAAAACCTAATTTAACCAAATGAGCAGGATAAGGATCAATTACAACTCAACACTAATTAACAACTGCTGCTGACCTCTGGGTTGAAACTTTCAAGCATGTTGTACCTGTGGTGCCCACCCCAATCAGTGATGCCAGGCAGGTGTTTTCCATCAACTGACAAAGGAAAGGCACCGGGTGTGACATCACTGCTTGGGGTGTGGCTAGCATTGCAACTTACCTGAACATCTCAACACTATAAAACAGTGAAACACAATCAGCATAGTCAAAAATATCTACTTTGTCCCATGTGTCATCAATAATGATCCAATATGTCTTAACATGCTGAGCAACAGCATCCCAACAGGTAACAATTTAGTGTAGGGCTGCAACAATTAGTCAGCTACTAGTTTGATAATTGATTCATCATTTAAAGGTCAATTTTACAATGCATTGTTAGTAAATTAAACCAACCAATGGTTTATAAAATAGCTTGAATCAACTTCATCTTGGGCAACCACAGCATGTTTACACGTTAAAGCATCAGTAATAATAACCAAATGGTATAATATATCATAATATGATTCTGGCATTTTGGCAACATAGTGAATAATTTTATACTTTTAAGTACATTTGCTGACAACACTTATTCAAGTATAGTTTTGAATGCAAGACTTTTACTTGTAATTGAGTATTTTTACTTTTAATACTTCTGCTAAAACTTCTGTAATTCTGTATTTATAAGATAAAAACAATGATAAACGACCAATTAAAGAAAGGCCTTTTTAAAAACATAAGTTTTAAGAAGTGATTTGAAACACGTTGAAGGAATATGGTGTAACTTAGGGTTTATTCAAAATAAACACTTGTTTAATGACTTTAAAGTTATTATTTGGGTTATTTTAACTGATTGAATGAGTTGCTGCTCTTACCTTGGACACACCATCCTCGCAGGTCTGGATGCGGGACCGGAGCTTTGACTCGTCTGCGGCGGAGGAGGTTATCTGCTGCTGCAGCAGTTCGATGCTGGGCTGAACGTCGTGCTTCATGTCTCCCTCCAGCTGGAGTTGTTCCTCCTCTGTGTGCCGGTCCTGTCCGGGACCGGTGACACCCATCAGAGCGTCGGTGTGCGCGTCGCCGGGGGTAGAGTCAGTCCACCGGATCCTCATCTCCCGGATACCCAGGTGCTTCAGCACGGCGTGGAGCAGGGCGTGGAGGGCGCTGAAGTTGACAGCTCCCTGCTGAGGTGTCCCGATGGATAAGTTTAACAAGTCATACAAGGTGATGTTGTCCTCCGACATGTTTGTTTGTGAACGGGAAGACAAGTTACTTAAAGTTAAGCTAACGTTAGCTAGCTTATTAAACTATATTTTAGCCAAGAAATTCCGCTCGTGACGACAAATAAATATACTGGATAACATTTAAAAACAAATGTAAAATATCACTTTTGTGTTTCTCGAAAGTTAGTAATCGTGTCCAGCATCCCACAGTCAGCGTTAATCACGGAGGTTTGTTGAATGCGAAAATGTTCAAAAGAAAACGGTAACTCAGCGACATCAAACCGGACAGATTCACCGGAAACAGACTCCTGCTCTTCAAAGTAAAGCAAAAATCTGAAAGACAACAGCAAAAAGGATTTATTCTCAATAGAAACGTGCTAATTATTTCCATATATAGTAACATCTTGTGAAATTTTCACGATAAATATCCCCTCATAGCATCAAGAACTGCAATATTCCTATACTAGCACAACTATTGTCTATTATACTGTAGCATACCCTTATATTAACACTGGGTAGTTCCTCCCTTTACTCTCAAACAGCCTGTTATTCATGGCATGTTCATGTCAGTTTTACAATAATGGAACATTGAGGTTGGGTATTTAGTTCATTGTTTGTTAGACTGCCCCTACAGGATATACAGCATTTCTGATTTTTAAATGATCTCTTCATCTGGGGCTTAGATCTGTCTGATAGATATTAAGGATAAATTATCACAGATTTTTTTAGGTGTACATTTACTGCATGTTATTGCATTGCGCTCATAAATGTATTATGAGTGTCTGGCTTACAGATAAAGCCCCTTCTTTAAATCAGTGACCGCAGACTGTAACAAGTATTACTGACTGATTTCCGGGCTTAGGGATCTAGACTGCTGTCTTAACTGGATCCTATAGGCATTTTTTTCATGTAATTGAGACTGTTATTCAATGTATACTTCTTGACTATTATTCACTTTAGAAATATACATGGATGTTGAATTTTATTATTTTCACTTTTCTTTCTTGGCCTTCTTGAAATTGAATCTATATTTATTATCCATTTATTTTTATTTATTATCCTCTTTATCTCTGTTATGGGGGGGGGATCTCAATAAAATATGAATGAAAAAAATTAATTCACTGTAAGTAGGGCTTTTATTTTCAAGCTTTTGATCGGATGTAGTATTTAGCCGTTTCTCGCTTGGCGTCGAGGATTCCCACGTTGGAGTCAACTCACAGCGTTGCCGGTTGCTAGGCAACAAGAGGCAAATCAGGCTGCGTTCACGGAATGGGAAAAATAGGACTTGTGGCGGAAGAAGCCCTCAGATCTTTTACTTAGTAAAACTGCAAAAGTATTAGAATAAAAATATACTGAAAGTACCAAAAGTAAATGTAGTCATTATGCTGGATAGTTAAAGTCATAATCATATATACCATTAATTAACTATAAAAGCGTGACTTTAATGAGGAATGAGGTAGTTTAATCTATAATAATAGATCATAATTTACTAGTTGATTGTACTTTGTTTTAATAATTAGAATTAGAATTGGCAAGTTGATAGATGAATGTAGTGGAGTAAAACATACAATATTTGCTTTGAAAATGTAGTTATCTTTAAAATATGTTTTTTTAATAACACCCTTGTAAAATGTCTCCAAGTTGTCTTTTTATTATCAGTTCTCTATTTTACTGTATTTATTTCTTTGTATTGTTCGTTTTCGTTTAGCTAGGCTTTGTCTATTTTATGTCTATGTAAATCAAATATGAGTAAAGATTTTAGTGAATAAGTGAATAATCATCAGAAGGGAGCAACTTCATGTCTGAATACTTTTCACACTTTAAAACACAATGTTTTAACACAAAGACTGTAAACTGTAACAGACCTTGAATTCAAGCATTGTATATATAACTTTTTTTGGTTTATTTCAATAAAGCACACAACTAATGTTGAAAATAACATTTTATTGATAATAAAAACAAGCAAGCGAAGGTTCAGGTGCCATTCTTAATTACCACATTCAAGTATAAAATCATCTTCAAAGTACACATGCATTTCCCTTAATATCCTTGAGATTGATTGCATCCTTTTCAGTCGCAATATGAAACAAAACTTGAGTAAACCCACCCCCTCATGTTTTATTTGGCAATAAATTACCTAGAATATGAACTGTAATGCATAAATTGACTCTTTAATCGAAAGGGAAAAAACTACAGCTTATGAGATGCAGCTCTGTGTTGCCCTTTCCCACCACAACATTACATAAAGCTGTCAGGAAAAGACGACATATCTAAAGGCCCATGTTTAGCGCTGCATTGGTTTGGAACCAATCAGTTTGAAATCATTTGAGGAGAATGGTTTCTCAATGGCCAACAATGCTGGTAGTTAAAAAGAAAAGGACAAGCTCTGTGACGCTGTAATGCTCATTGTAAAGAAACTGCGAGACAGAAAAGTGAAGGTCCATAGTTTGTTCTAAAGTAAATGTAAAAACTGAGTAAAGATCTTTGGTAACTTAATTCAGGAGGGTGCGTCATGTTGGAAGCATGGTAGCAAGGTATTAAGATAGGAGTGTGGCAGTTTTGTTTGACCATACGTACGCAGATAGTTCACCATGTTAAAAGGACACTCCACTGATTTTACAAATCAACATTCATTTACTAGTCATGTTCAACAGTTCATACATAAAGTCCTTAATGGCTCAAGGTCGTCTAAGTGTGGACTACAAATCCTTAAAGGTTCCCCGTGGAGTTTTTTTTTTTTTTGTAAACAAAAGTAATGTTTAGGTTCAGTGTTTCTGACCTGTGTACTTCCCTCATGAAAACATTTGAAAAGCTGATTTTGTAATGTTTTAAAATTGTGCACCGCTAACATCCATGTTTGCTTGCTTGCAGTCACCCACTACACTATCTTTGTTGGCACCTGTGTGCTCACATATACACTGTATGATACAACATAGAGTCTGTCTTACAAACATGGCTTGAAAACTCTTCAGGGTACCTTTAACAGAAAGCCCGTTTTGCAAACTTGTTGTGTGGAGTTTGAAAGACGAAGACATTTACCAGGCAGCAAGGGTTTAAGAAATGACACTACCTAGGTGCATTATTGGGAATTTTGGATCTTGACCTGTCTGCTGCTTCACTTTTGACCATTCTGTTACTGGAGTAACCCCTTTAATCCACCATAAAGAGGGTTAAGAGTTTAAAGAGGTGAGAAAAAGCAGCAAAGAAAAGAAAAGGACTCATTTTTTTTTCTTTCTTTGTTGCACAAACCAAACAGCCTCCATTAATTTCATCTGAACTAAATGAAGTCACCCACTTGTAATTATGAGAAGTTTCTTGGAGTCATGGGTTGCCCTCAAGACGATCTGGATCTTATTATAGCTAAACCGATTATGTAGCACTTGGTGTATGATGAGTGTATCAAAAGAAGAAGAACAGCATAGCTAAAGAGTGAGAGTGAAAATGGATTTCACACTCAAAAAAAAAAAAGATTCTTGATAATGTTTCCCTTTAAACTGCTCCACTTCCAGATGCTGTAATGTCCTTAAATCAAAGTCAGTCAATCTCAACGACTTGAGATTGCAGAATATCTGTTGTAAAAGTTTGAGGTTGTGATTACCTCGCGACTGCAGCTAAACATGTGGGACAGACTGTAGAGTAAAGCAGTGGATACACAACATGACTAAATCACAGTCTTTGACAGTTTCCTTTTGCACTTTAGAGGGAAGAACGCAGACGTATGGAGCCCAGGAGTGGCTTTTCTGTCAGTATTTCAAAGTTGATTTTGTGCACATGACATGCCCCTGTGAGTGCAGGAGAGGTCCCACAACAGAGCGGAAAGATCAGCCTGGCGTTATTCTATTTTAAATGTCTTCAAATCCCATGAAAAGAGAAAAACCAATAACGTGTCTCTCAGCTCTGAGCCCATTGGTTCCTACTGAAGACGTAAATCTTTAAAAACACCTCACAAAAACATAGTTTCATGTTTGTATTATGTGGGGCAGCAGGACAGTGTGTGTGGGACTCAGTGAAAATAAACTAGAGTGTGTGTGTTCATTGGTGATGAAGAAAAATGTCACCCAGTGCAACAGTGAGGCTCACTGATGTGTTTTAATAGTGTTTGAAAACAGTGGAGCTCTGTGGCTCAGAGGAATCAGCTATTTCACGCTCTGACGCTTGTTAATGGAACTCACTCACTGTTGATTTTGGTCTTTTCATGGGAGTTGTTGAGAAAAAGAAAAATATAGAATAGAAGAAAACACCACATTTATCCTTTAAAGGATAACTTACAGGATTTTTCTTCAACCTGGGGCTTATTTTCCTCACATTTTTGGGTGTAAAGGATTGTTAGGGACAAATATCTTTGCATTCAGTCTACTATTGACCAAGACAAACAGCTGTTGCAATGTAATAAAAATGGTGCAGCTGTTCACATCAAAATACGCCCACAAAAGTTCTTCTTTTGGTACTGACAGGTTCAGATTGTTGTCTGACAACATTATGGATTCCTTCAGAGATAGACTTTTGTGTTTAAAAGTAAGATCTTTTTTTAAACATGGAACAGCTGTTATATCGCTACGTTCAAAGCCACCAGGCTCCTTGATAAAAACATTTTACCTCGCAGAAGTTGCTGGTCTACCGCTGCCACAATTCGTTTGTTTGTGTTTTTTGTGTGGTACTTTAACTGAAGGGTCTGAATAGTTCCTCCACCACTGAAAGTCACACAATGGAGTCTGGTGTCTTTGAACGTAGGGACATAATGGTTGTTTAAAAAAAAAAAAAAGAGGAAAAAAAAGGATATTTTGCCAATAGTTACACTCAAAAACATAGAAAATAAGGCCCAGGTTCAAAAATGCCGGAGTTATCATGTAAGTCTACACATGCAGCCACAGCAGCTGCACCAACTGAAAACATTAAAACCTGCAGCTGATTCATGATATAGTCAGTGTTACTCCTCAGGAGCTCTCTGTACAGGCACTAGCCGTGGGCCCATTACTGTTACTTTATATCATAGCTGACAGGCCTTGAATCAAAAGTGCTTGATACTTGATTAAGAAATCTCTACTCATCATGCCATGTATATTTTCATATTTAGTTTAGATCGATTACCATATTGTGTGCACAACACGATGAAAGACAGGCCATGAATGAAACTAAATGAGGTATATCTGGTGTGCACACAATACCTCCCCATGCCTTTAGATTCAGTATAGAAAAATGTTGAGATCAAGATGAGTGTTTGGTTCTCCTGCAGCCACTGCCAGGCTCCGTACAGACCGGGTGGCTCCATATAAACTAAACATACCACAGTGTCAGTCTCTGTTAGCAGAGGATACCTTCATCATCCCTGGCTGATTTTTCCAGCTGTGGAGAGCGAAACATCTCCAGCTGTGCCCTCCACATCCTCACCGGAACCAGATCAGATGCTGTCGTAGTCCGATTCCCGCCTGCTGGACTCCGCCATCCACTCGGCCACGAAGAACATCATCGAGCCCAGAAAACCGGCCAGCACCAGGATGAGCAGCTGCCAGTGCAGCAGCAGGTAGTTACTGTAGAAGAAGGCCAAAGCGGCCATGATGGACTGCAGAGGAAATAATAACAATACGTTACAATGATTTAGTGAAACTGAATGAATGAAATTTAAAGTGAAACTCAAACACTGCTCATGGGAAACTTAGTCCTCTGAAGCTACCAAATAAAACATACAATCCAAATATATATATTACTTATATTTGTTTTATATTCACTGTTTTAACTGAACTGATGTTACTGTCACTGTGCTGGATTGTCACCTGGATGAACTTGAACACGGCGAAGGCGGGAGCGCTGTTGTCACGGAACATGAAGCCAATGATGCTGAGAAGCTGAGTGTTGAAGCAGCTGTCGCCCAGACCGAGCAGGAAGCTGCAGAGCAATGCCACGCTGACACTGGGCCACAACACACAAACACTCAAGTTAACAAGAGGCACTTGGACTGCCTGATGGACCACCATGATCTCCATGTCAAAAGAACAACTGGGTCTAAACATAGTCTGAATAAACAAATTCAGGAGTGTTTCATAAAGGATGCTCAGAAAAAATGGTCATATTGTGAAAAACCCCTGAATGAACCGAACAAAACGAAGCACAGATCACACCAGTTCACAATAAACACAGTGGTCATGGTCGCAGCAGCACATATGAAACATATGAAGAATAAAATACTACAGCAAAAATAAACAAAACCACTGTATTCCCAATCAGCAGCAAGCTCAGACCTCCTGTGATGTGACCATGTCATTGTGGTTTCAAGTCCAGTGTGAATTTTCTTTTACCTTAAGTGCTGGAAATTAATGAACAAGATGACGGGATTCAACACATCAGCTCTGAAGAATACCTTCAGACTGGCATCTGTGTCTTCCTGTATTTTCAATAGCCGGATGTCTGTGTGTCTATTTCTTAAATTTGACTTTATCAGGCTACAGTCATTAGTAAAAAATGTTTATTAACTTCATTTTAATTGCAGTGCAATCTCACATTAACTGACTGTAATAATGTGCTGAAGTACAGAGTGAGTGCAGTGTGACAACTGAGTCATGTTCACCATGCAGCAGTAAAGAGGAACTGTGGATTAAACTGTGTTTTAGCCTGACAGATTGACTGGCCAGAGCCTCTGATAGTAAGTAATCACTAACATTTCTTGTCAGGAAGTCAATCAAAACCACAAAGAGACACAAAGTGACAACAAGGAGACACAAAATGAAAATAGAGAGATGCAAATTGAAAGAGACACAAAACCAACAAGAGACAAAAGAAAACCACCACAAAGAGATGCAAAGCAACAACAACGAGACACAAAACAACCAAAAAGAGACACAAAATGACCAAAGACACATCTCTTTGAATGTGTGGCTCTTGGTCAGAAGCCTCTGTTACTGGTTTCTAGGAGGCGCTCTTTGTACCTGGGGCTGATGTAGGCCTGCAGATCTGTTCCTGCCTCCGGGGCCAGAGGAGCATCGCTTGCAATGTTCAGGAAAATCAGGTAAAAGGCAACAAAGTGAGTGATGAGCCCCAGCAGCACCACTGGGTTCCTACCAAACCGGTTGCACTTGTTCAGCATCCCAAACACGCCCCCTCCTGGACAGACAGAGCAGACAGAGGAAGGAAAACTAAACAACTCGTAGCCTCGTGACACTCGTCAAGCCATTTCCTTGTTCTCTCTGCAGTGCTGTCATGTGACAAACTGCATCATACATGAAAGTAAGGAGAAGACACAGCTCGGAGGACTCACCTAAGATCTCGCCTATGCCGATGCAGATCCCAGAGATACCGATCAAACTCTTTGCATCTTGGCCAAACCGGGTCATCGATCCAATACACGTCCCGTACACCCCGCTGTAGAAGGTGAGCTCCAAGCCTGACGGAGCACACAGAGCAACATGCATGACTTCGAACTCATCAACATCGCACACTTCAACACATCAGATCCTCATTTTTACCCACCTGTGTATCCTATGGAGATGCTCAGCAGCATCATCTCTTTGGTGACAAATATTTTGCACGCTTGGACTGCAAACAAGAAAGTGGGCGTTAGCACATGAGAAAGTTCTGTTACACTGAGGATTAAAACCCAATGGAGTGGAGGTTTATTCCAGTGAACTCACCAAAAGCATTCAGAGCCTGTGAGCAGAGGCCTGAGTGAGATGAGCTGCAAGGAGGAAAATGTCGTCAGTAAAAAAAACAAAACAAAAAAAACACAGACAGCAGCTGAAAAATGAGATGCCCGCAGTCGATAATACAGATACTGATATAACTGGAACTTTCTGTCTCAAAGGACTCTGTCCCTCCGCATTTCACACACTCATTTTCTCTCTGACATTTTCACCTTTTGACTCATCCCTTAACTGGACTTGGTTGCTGTGGCAACTGTTTCACAGCAGTTTCAAAGAGAAATGTAGGAAAGACGACAAAGGATAACATTTACAGTTAAAGGTCACTTGTCTCGTCCTGCACTGTAATATTGTTCCTGGTCCGAGAGGGATGAGCAGGGACTCCCATCTGTCTTTAAAAAAAATATATTTTCCAGAACATTTCAAGGCTACTTTCCACAATTTATGTGTTTTTTGTTTTTTTTGGCGGCAATCTTATTGTAAAAATGTCAAGAAGTTCATGGAGGCTGCTGCCAGAAGTTTTGTGTCCCCTAACAACAGATATCAATAACCAAGGGCCAGTTCTGGGGCCCCTTGTGCAGCTCTGGGCCTCCTGAATTTCTTGAGGCAATTAGTAGAGGCAGGTCTTTATTTCAAATTCCCTCTGTTTGATATGTAGAATTGGTGAGACCCGTGTTTTAGTACGATGCCTCGTTTTGGAACCCCTTATTCCTGAACAGGCCAGTTCGAGTTTACCTCGTTCCTCATCAGTGACAAAAAAAAACATTTTTGTTGTAAATTAAAAACAATTCAAGAATAACTAATCGTTTTCTCCAGGACATTTTGGTCAGTTTGGTAACTTTCCAGGACTTTTTCATGATGCAGAAGCAATATACAGTGACAGACGGTTTCAGTGCTCTTATTGTGTAATATTGTCTTACTGTATTGTATGGTATTATGCTCATTGCATATAACTCATATTATGATATGATAGTGTGCTCTTTTTTATACTATTAAAGTTTTATCTTGTGTGTGTGCTCAGGGACAACAGATGAAAGTCAGACTTGTGGCTAACTCAGGCATATTTTCAGAGATTTAATTAATGTGCATCGTCCCAGTCAAATAAATGAACAAACTGAAGTAAACTCACCTAGCTGTGGAGCTCTCTGTGGATTCGGCCTGCAGCAGGGACTCTGACGCCTCGGCGGGAGAGGATTCAGGGTCAGGCTTCCGGATCAAAAAGAAGAGGAAGCAGCCAACCAGACTGATCACCGTGAGAGAGATGAACACCGTCTGACGGTCTTTGTCTGAGACAAACAACATGAGTCACACTCTTAAAATTACAACTTCCTACCAGAAGTCAGCATGGGAATTACTAACCTATGAATAGGAATGAATACACACTGTGCAGATGAGGCAGAGATTTTATAAAATACAGCTTTCTTCCTACCTGTTATGTGGACATGTCCGTGCCAGGCACAGTATATGTAGAGATTTCCAAAGAACAAGCTGCAGAGAGATGAAGGGTTAGGCTTATGATGAAGAAGGCATTCAAAGCTCAAGATGTACAGATAAAAATATGGATAGATTACTGAAATGGCCTACCAGGCACAGGTCCAGGGGCCCCGAAGGGTCAGGGGCCCATGGATCAGAGCCTCTGTGTGTAGTGAGTGTTAACATTTCTTGTTGGAAAGTCAATCAACAACTACAAAGAGATGCAAAACTAGACAAACTGACTACAAACAAGGCTGTCACTCTTATGAAGGATGGTGGCAGGGGCCTGGTACATGTCTGTGTCCAGGGGCCGTTTGTCTCACAATCCATCCATGGATACAATACAAATCTCTCAGTTATGGACAAGGATATTTGTGACTTTTGAAAATACAATTAATTAGAATTAGTGAGAAAACTATTCTGTGGGAACCATGATTTGATGAAAATGAGTCATTAGTTAAGTCAGTGATTTGTATAGAGAAAAAGTTTTTAATACTTTCAAGTGCTTGGTGATCAGTAAATACTGAACTGAAGTTTATGCTGCATGTTGGTTGAATTTCATTCTGACCTGTAGTTTTCAGCTGCAGTGGAAAGTTTCACTCTGATGATGATCAACAAATAAAACTCGCTCTGTGTTATAAAATGTCACCGATGTTTCTACCTCATGTCACAGACCAGAGCTGTGACATAATGTGACTCAGTGGAACATTTTCTATCTGATCAAGTCTTAAAAGAGTTTGTTTTGTCTTTCTATGAAACTCTGATGGATACTGACGTCTGTGTATGAACTATTTTCACTTATGTACAAGATAATTTTCTAATTTTTCATCAAAAACAAATGTAAATGGGTTTTTAATTACTGAGGCAAGTAACATGTTCTCCTTTTCCCTTATATTTAGTATCAAACTGTGAAGGACTTTCTTGGAAATTTCCTTGCAATTTACAGCGAAATAGCAGCTTATTTTTTGGAAATTATGAGGAAAGGGGCCATAAAATAAACTGTTACCCTACTTTTTCTGTGATATATTGGCATGTCTCATTTCTACCTCTGTGTTCCCAGACTTTTTCTTTTTGTCTGTTACTTGTTCTTCAGTGATTTACTGCACAATTTTGTCCTAAGTTTCCTTATGTTTTCCACATATTTGAAAAGTTCATAAAAAACTTGAATAGCCACAGTTCTCCTGTTTACCTGAATTGCAGCAGCGCCCAGAATATGCCACTGTTTCTTCCGATGGTGGCGTCATTGGAGTTGATGGTGAGCACATTACCCTGAGCCGTCCAGAGCACTAGAGTACAAAAAGGAAAAATAAATACACATACACACAAAAGGGAACTATTTAAAAAAAAAAAAAAGAAGTTGTTGGATTAAGTCTAATTACCCGCTGCTCCAATTCCAACCAACACAGACGCTGTGTAGAAGCTCCATGTGTACGGGTAAATGAACATGGCGATGTAGCCGCTGCAAAAACAATATGAAGACACGTTAGAAGCCTGATTCAGCATGAAAAGGTGGGAGCGAGAAAAGTGTTAGTCAGTGTGAGTTTACCTGTACAAAAGCCCACTAAAGAACATTGATAGCTGTGGTCCAATGACAGCCACCACTGAAGGAGCGATCAGGTTGGATGCAGAGAAAACTCCATAGATGATGGCCATACTGAGTGAGAGATGACAGGACAGTTAACGGGCAGTTTGAGGAAAGAGAGTCAGATTGAAAACCAGATTGATTTTAGATCGAAAACAATCTAAAAATACAAACATGGCCATGTTACAAAGAGTTGAAATACACAAGAATTAATGTCAACTGGTCAATGACATCCTACATCACAAAGCCCAGTGCTGGAACCTAACTAGTACTGTACTTTACTAGTGTTTTTTTGTCAAATGCCAGCAAGTGGCCGATTAATCTTTTTTTTTTTTTTTTTTTTTTTTTTTTTTAAGATTGTAAGAAATTTAATCTGCAACTGTTGAGGCTGCTGCCCCTGCGACCCGGATCCAGATAAGCGGGAGATGACGAGACGAGAGACGAGAGTAAAACTACCAAAAATTTAATGGTTCCAGCTTCTCAAATATCAGGATTTGTTGTTTGTTTTTTGAGTTACTTTAATTGTAGTAGGATGTTTCATGAACTCCTGACTTAGTGCTGCTCACTGAACTCAGAGTAAACTTTGTTCCTTAAAATGGTTTACCTAAAATTTGATTATTCTGCAGGGATTAGTGAGTGAGACAGATTTGATTATAGAATGTGCCACCAGGTCTGTATCAATGCTGGTAAAGTCTTCAAGTCTATGAAACCATAGCCTAACATCTGTAAAAAAAAATATTGTTTGCTGCAGCATCAGTGAAATATGATGTAACACAGTAAGTGTAAATGGCTGTATGGATACCAGTAGTTTACCTCGTATACCCGCTTCCATGGAACTCAGTGCTATTGAAGCTCTTGATAACCGTTTGCTGTAAAGACAGAGAGAGATGACTGCCAGAGAGTGACATGTGATCTGTCAGTAATGTAATGTGGATCAATAAATCCAACCTACCTCTATATTTCCACATGTTTGAAAAGCTGTGAACATGAACATAAAGCCGAATCCTAGGATAACAATGTTTAAAAGCCTCTTCCCCTCTGGATTCATTTTGGAAGCTATGAGCAAGTTCCTAGAGGAAGTGAAAACAGAAAATCTACAGGAGTGAACAGCACATCTGTGAATAGAAGGAGAAGAAAAAAAAAATACAAATCAGGAAAGTGCGTAATATTCAAGAAACTTAAATGCTCTCACTGTAATAATCCTTGGTGAAATACATTCTCTCTTTCAACCAAACTCCATTCAAAAATCTGTTGTTTTATAAGACACACACATTAGAAGACGAGTCATAGATACTTCCTGACAATTTATGATTTGAACGTACACAGTTATAATTTCGGCATATAACAGTTCACAGAGCAATAACGTTATTTCGCTAAAATAACAACTTTTAGAATTGGGTTTCACCGCTTGCCGGCACCCATCTCAAATCGTGTTTTGTTGAACGACCAGTCTGGAAATGACAGTCAAATTCAAGCTTAAAGTTATACTGCCGTAAAAGATGTGTTGTTTGGTTAATGTATTGTATGCCGAATAATGAAGTGGATAGTTTTCATTACCATAAGACACAAAAGAATTTTCTAACAGATGTTATGTCTAACTATAAGAAGAGGAGCATTTAGTTGACAGGTTTTCTAAAGGGCTGTTGTCTTTGTGTTCAATTCTTAAAATGAAGAGGAAAGAATCGAGACAATAGCTGTTTCCAAGAGACAGGGGGGCTTTTTGTGTGTGTAATGTCAATCTTAAGAAAACAACTAAGAAACAACTTACCAACAGTGCTGAAGCCGCGTAGCTAACCCTGGCTGCTCCTCTTTGTGTGGACTCAGTGTGTTTTTAGTAGCATAGTTAGCTGTTTGTGGACCGTCCGATATCTTCACTCATCCGTTTTCTCCGTGTAGCCCCCAAACTAACTTTAATAGGATGGTTTCCGTCGTATGGAAACAATTCTCTTGTGTACTTGCACAGCACCGGTAAACGGGACCGAAGCTAAACGGGTTTGTCATGTGAATGAATCAGCTGACTAACCTTAGCTGTGCCTTTAGCACCACGACGCAGATTTACAAACGCTCAGTGCAGCGAAACTTCACCAACAGCGAATCTGCTTAGACCAATCCAATCCAATTTTGTTTTGTTTGTTTGTGGAAAATGTTTTCCACTTCACAGCGGGTGTTTAGTAATTGTACATCATATCCATTTTTTTTTTAAAATAACCTCATATGAAGAATAAACAGTTTCTTGTTTAAAAAACACAAATGTTCATCTGTTCAGGAAACGCTACAGCTAGCCAGCTAGCTAACTAGCACAACAAATAAATTTGCACAACTTCCGGTCATAATAAAGCTACATATAAAAATGTAAAAACGTTGAAATGAATCAGTTAAAAAAAAAATACGTTACGGAAAAATAAGTATTTTCCTCTCAAGTATCAAAATACGTATTAAGTCATTATCACATAAAACCAGTAAAATTACAAACAGTAAAGACGAACCAGAGAGTGGGGCACATACCTTTTAACAATAAGAATATAATTAAATAAAAACACCAAAAGACATACTTATACTCTGCATTATAACAGTTGTTCTATTCCCAATTTGTGAAATAATATACATGTATATTTTAATTTCATTACCAGGAAAAAAGAGGTTCCTGTTCGAGTATTTACACTTATGAATTTAAGATCTGGTCATAAATATGATAAGATTGTTGAGGTAGGACTTGTCTTCACCTTCATCTTTTGTGCAGGAGTTAAGGAAACCAAATTAGATTTTTTTTTTAATTTCAGAGAGAAAGTTTAGCATGATAAATAGTAAAAATAACGAAGCTGATAGAGCCTTCCACAAAACTCTTAGTGGTTTACCCGCAATTATAATTTTTTTTTTCTAAATTCAAATAATAAGAAATTGTTTCATGTTGTTTGCGTGTTGCCGCTTTTATTTTGAATTCCACAAGAGGGCACAAATGCGCCAAATATGATTCCGAGGAGCTCCTCATTTGTTCAGTAGAAGAAGAAGTTCACCTCGCGGGATCAGGGCAGTGGGAAGCGCCGCGGACTTATCTTCGTTGGAAACAGTTTCTTATTTCGTGATTGTGCGGCCTCAAGTATCTTACAAACAACGTGTTTCGGGTAAAACTACACCAGTCTGTGTGTGGATTTCTACAGGCAGGTGGTAAAGCAGTCAAGATATAAACTGTTTCGAGGAAGGCTGCCAGGCTTTTAGGTTAATCACCATGAGTTACGGTAGGCCTCCGCCGGACGTCGACGGCATGACTTCCCTAAAAGTGGACAATCTCACCTACCGAACATCGCCCGAAACCCTCAGACGTGTATTCGAGAAGTATGGCCGGGTAGGGGACGTCTACATTCCCCGAGACCGCTACACCAAAGAAAGCCGGGGGTTCGCTTTTGTGCGGTTCCACGATAAACGGGACGCCGAAGATGCGATGGACGCCATGGACGGTGCGCTCCTGGATGGACGGGAGCTGCGCGTCCAGATGGCCCGGTATGGAAGACCCCCAGATTCCCACTACGGTGGAGGGCGGCGTGGAGGACCCACGCGGAGGTACGGGGGTTCTGGACGGCGAAGCAGAAGGTAAGAGTAAGCGAGCAACTTTGGGTGGACACCGAAACCAGAATCCATAGAAGAATTCGGCTATTCAAGGTGGCCTTGGCCTACTGACCAATGCACAGAAGTATTTTATTGTTTTTGCTAACTAGCAAGATCCACTCTACAATTCGTCATAAATCACATGTAACAAAAGCTACTGTGATACAGATTTTCTCTGTAAAGAACAAGCTGCTTGGTGGATCAAATCAATACTGAATTTACCAGGAGAACCTAATAAATTCATTGTTGCACATCCGTTTTGTTCTGTTTGGTATACAATGAGAGAGAGAGACAATTAGCCACGACTCGAGATGTTCTGAATAACCAGAGTTTTTCAGTTGTGTTTTCTTAGGACATCTGATCTACCAATGTCAATTAATCCTGAGTTTACTATCTTATTAGTGACAAAGTAAACCCTAATCAAATCTGTATAAGGTGTCTCTTGGGTATCAAGGTGGCTCCGTTCAGGACTGCCATCCCAGGTCACAGTGTCTTCAGTTCAGTGCCAGCTGTTTTAACACTGTAGATAACTCAACCCACTGAATGTATCCAGCTCTTCCCCCAGCCCAAGACACAGAAGACGCAGCAGATCCCGCAGCAGGAGCCGCTCTCGTTCTCGGAGCCGATCCCGCTCCAGCAGATCTAGGTCCCGGTCCTACTCCAGATCGAAGTCCCACTCTCCCAGGAGCAAGAAGACCAAGGCCAAGTCCCAATCCCGCTCCAGATCCAGGTCCAGGTCCAAGTCTAGGTCCAGAAGCCGTACCCCTTCCTCCAAAAGAGGGTCCAGGTCTAGGTCTAAAAGCCAGCCCAAGTCAGCAGCAGAAAATGGAGGTGAATCCCCATAGAGCTCAGCACAACAGCAGCAGGTGAGTTTTTACAAGATGTTGCATTTACACCAGCAATGAGACATTTTTATTAATGTTTTGTTCCAGTGCTCCTTTGTTTCATTAGTTTCGTTAATTCATCAGGGTTGGGGATGGTCCAGTTAAAGCTCAGCAGGACCAAGACCATGCTGAATCTAGTTATTCAAAACTAAAAATTTAGTAGTAAATGATAAGTTGCTCTTAAATAAAACAATGTTTCTGTGCTGGTAAAGTGGGGTATTTTTTCCTCCAGACTTTATTTGTAACACAAGTTCTTGTATACTCACATAGCTGGGTTTTTATTTATTTATTTTTTTATGAACGGTTCTGACAGTAAAACAAATCTGGACTTCTCTCCTTCCCAAGCTGCGGCATCCTGTTTGCTAAAGTGGAGTGTGAGCTGAGCTGAGGCAGTATGAGCAGTTAGGTGGGTGGTGAGCTGCCCACAGGCCGCCTGCTGCTGGTGAGGGTTTCTGTGCAGCATAGCGGAGGCAGTCAGTGTTGGGGTTTGGTGTTGAGGTATGTCTGTCTGTCAGCCCTCGGGCTGTTCACTTTTATTGTTGTACCTCATTTTAAATGACTGTAGTGGGATACGAGGGCTGTAATTAGACAGGGAGCGTTTCACATCCTGGCTTTGCAGCACTCGGCTTTAAGCATCGCTGATTAAAAACTAAATTAATGCTGTGATTCAATATATAATATGTCAGTAGGAGTTCACCAGAACATGCCAGCCTCACAAGTTTCCCGGGGGCAAGATGATGTCTTCAAATAGTTTTGTACAACCAATTAAACTACAGATATTGAAATCAAAATGAACATTTCAACAGCTGGAACCACAGAGCATCGGGTAACTTATACAATTGATTGTTAAAATGGTTGCTGATTAATTTGCTGATGATCAGCTAAACAATAACTTGACCAATCGTTTCAGCTGTTGAAGTGTGGTGCCCTCCTGGTCTGGGGTTTTAAGGCACTGACCATGAACCTTAATGTTGCCAGCTGAAGTTGGGCCAAGGACCTTTGTTGCATGTGTCCCCACCCCTGTCATCTTTCTACTGTTCCCTCTATAAAGGCATAAAATGCTCAAAGACTTGCATACAAAAACACGGGAGGTAGGTCTGACTTAAGGGTACTGAAGGCAGAAGAGTACTGTGTGATCATGGACAAAGGATGAAAAAGAAGAGAGAGCTGGACCCTTGAGGCTTTGTGTTAAAAGTCAATATGATATGCACACAACTGATTGGTATCAGGTTTTTTAAAAGCGCACTGATGATTTGATTTCAAATTGTTGGCTCACTCTTAGTTGACATTTCCTAACTTTTGCTTGTTTTGCCAGTTTCAGGTGACAACCTCAGAACTTCTCAGACAGGATCCCACACAAGCAACAGTGTCCAGCTGTAAAAGGTTATTATTGTGTCTTCCATGCTTTGGTCTGTTTTATTCATTTCGCCTTAGGAAGGCTTTTTTCATGACATCGATGTGCTGTGATTTTTATTTCCTTTTCATAACATGTTTTATGATTTTGAAAACGTTTTTAACGTGGAGGAGAATTTGTGTTCAGACATAGCTTTTTAGATGAGTTCAGGACATAATATAAATGTGCTGCATTGGTCTAGGTTGCACCTGTCCTTTCAGTTCTCCTCTCTGCAGCCTGTATCATGAAGCGAGTTCACCTGTGTCTAGCTTTCTTTGGGTTTCCTGGCCTTGCTAAGCCTGACATTCCTGGTCTTTGATAACTGGTGTCATAACTAATTTCATAATTACAATCCAGTCACAGGCAGCATCACAGATACTGTATGAGAATATAACTTTCATTCAGGCAAAAGATATACAATAATTACTGGATGAATGTTATAAGTCTTTATTATATTCCCCTGAACTGCAGTGACTTTCGATCACTGGTTACTTTTCTTCCTGATGTTTTAAACCCAAACTGGACAAATGTGTTATATGTTCTGATTATTTTATCTTTGGAATATATAATTATCTGAGTTTATTGTCTCAATCTAATCACTGTAAAATGCCAGAAAATAGTTAAAGTGCCCAGTACAATTCCTAAAGCTCAAGGTAACATCTTCAAGTGTCTTTTGTCTTGTTCGATCAATAGTCCAGAATCCAAAGATTCAGTTTACTCTGACATAAAATAGAAGAAAGTAGCAAGTTTCTGAGATTTTCTTATTTGACATCAAAACATTTTGTTTTCTTGTTGTTGTCATTTTGTTGCATCCATCCATATCCAGATATTGTGAAGATGTAGAATTTTTATTTTTTTTGGTTTAGTTTAGTCATGGAAGTCTACTGTATTATAGTAAGTGAATCGGCTTTATGATGCTGGAAAGCCTGAGTTAAGCCCAAAGTTAGCTGGCTAGCACATTCATCTCACTGGCATCACATCCAAAGTGACATAAACTACAGTAAACATGAAGACATTTTGCTTTTATTTACATTTTTCTACATGAAATTTTTCCTTACGATCTTTAATTGCTGCAGCTCAGGGTGTCGTTGTTAGGCATGACAGCAGTGTGTGTGTTAACCCCTGTGTTGTATATGGTTACACATGATACACAGTAAAATGATTAGGGGTGTAAAGTTTGGGTTAAAGTCATCAATTTGAAGAATGTGTCTGGTCAGCGGAAGGTCTTCACAGATTTTAACGTATAATTCATCTTGTTTATATCATTTAATTTTACAGGACATCATTTACTGGACTCTAGACACCTTCTTGTTTTTCATTTTTTGATCCTAATCCTGCTTGTATGTTTTTTTTTGTGCACTAGGCGCAGTTGTGTAGCAGTTGAGTATTGCTGGTTAGCTGTTAAGGTGGCATGTTGCTCTGCTGAGTGCTTGGATGTATCCAGTATTCTCCAGAAAGCTCCTGTGACTACCAGTGGTACAGTCGCTACAGTCTCACCCTTTGTACAATGAAATGTTTTTTCCCCATGTGGTCATGGTAGATAAATGTGACTTTGATTAAAGATCTGGTGTTTTCACTATCATTGTCTCTTCTTGTATTACTCAGTGTATTTTTGGTGTAAACAGTTGATAAAATATAATTAAAGGACAGCTACTTAAAGTTATACATGATGACTACATGCTTCAAAATTACTATTACATCTACAGTTGTGTGCAAAAGTTTGTAAACCCCTGGGCAAATCGCATATATAATAAATAAATAAAATCCCTGCAGCAGACATTGCGCTGTTGCTTTTTATTTCATGCACTTAATAAAATAGAAACACATTGAATAGTAATTGTGGCATGTGCAAAAGTTTGAGCATCTGACTAAATCAGTACTTAACCGTTAAGGTGGGGAGAAGAATCAGTGATAGGATCAGTTCGCACCAGAGAAATGTTTGCAGTCATGTTAACATTACAGTGGACTGAAGAAACAAGACCATAGAGTCATTCAGATTCAAGTTCAACACTAGTCTGAGATGCAGCCATTCAATCATAAGATATTCTGATAGAAATACAACAAACAAAATTTAAATGATGGGACCGAGTGTGATATACTTAATTAAAGGAAATAAATTAGAAGATACATTTTATTAATCTTAAGCAAATTTCATTATTAGTTTATTTATTATCATATTATTATTAAATCAGCCTGGGTCCACACTCCATACCAGTTGGTGGTGGTAATGCACCCGTTCTTTGTTCGCCAATCGTATTAAAAAAACAAAAAAAAAAAACAAGGGAGCGAGCTGTAGGCTACAAGAAAACCAGAACATCATCCCCGTTAAAACGTGAATTACAGAACTGAACAGTTAAACTCGAGAGGAAAGCAGCTTTTATCATCTGTCCACTGTTGGTAAGTGGTTATTAACTGAGCTGTGAGGGAAGGGCGAGAGCTGGCAAAGCTAAAGACAGTGAAATTTCCACCTTCAGTCCCTGTGTTAACCGTTCATTTGTTCCCTCTCATATGATAACATATAATTTTAAGTATTCTCGTATCAAACTCCTCCCGTTCGCTCCTGTAAAACAATATTTTGATGAGCTCGGGATTAGCAGTGTTAGCATCTATACACACACACACACACACACACCTCCCTGTGTGTAGATGCTAACGCCACGTTCAAGCCATAGTGTTTCAACTGAAATCACGCAGCAGGTTGAAACAAACGGTTCGACCTCCGACTGGTAACGGTACGTCCACACCTAGATTGTAGAAGCTGTGCCCGTTTTTCAGCCCTGAGACTCGGCTGTAACTGACACTATCCCTCAGCGCCTGTATTTTTGTTCCAACCAACCAGTTTCTGTTAAACCACGGCCACTTTCGTATTGGTTAAGGGCTTCGTTTGTTCTGTCGAGGCTTTCGTCATAAGGAAGTGGGCGTGGTTTCATCGTAACTATTGGATGTATTATAAGACCTAATAATTAAGTTATTTCTTAATAAGCATTATAATATTATTAAATATAGTAGTAATAACTTATTAATTAATTGTTAAGTTCTAATAATACATCCATGATCGTAACTGTGAGAAACAAAAGAACCGTCAGCACTTTATGTACAAGCCGAACTGCCTTTATGCCGAAGAATACCGAAGAGGCCACCGGGGAGCTGTTTCTTGCTATTTCTAGAGTTTGAAGACTCACTGTTGCAGTTTGGTTAAGTTACACAACTTAAAGTGCCTGTAAGAGTTAATAATTGTTTTTGGATTTTAACACTTTCACACACACAGCGAGGTGAGAGCCAGATCCCAAAATTTCACCATCAGGGTGTCTGGTGGTTGGAAGACAGACTCAGGATAAATTGTTTTCACTGATTAAATGTTTTGATTCTTTTTTGCAGATTGACCCAGCCAAGCAAAACTTGTGTTAACACTCAACAACCATGGGCTCCTCTATTGAACTGAGTGAGGATCTGAAAATGAAGCTGATTAATGCCTACAAATCAGGGAAAGGCTATAAAAAGATATCAAACCACTTTGGGTTCTCGGTTTCCACTATCCGGAATGTCATTAAGAAATGGAAATTAAGGGGAACTGTGGAAGTCAAGCCAAGATCTGGAAGACCAAGAAAAATTTCAGACAAAACTGCACATGTTCTGGGCAGAAAGGCAAAGGAAAACCCCCACATGACTGTAAAGGACCTGCAGGAAGGTTTAGCGGACACAGGAGTGATGGTGCACCTTTCCACTGTGCAGCGTTGCTTGAAAAAACAGGGTGTACGAAGACGTAGGAAACCCGAGGAGACCTCATCAGACAAGTCATCATCTGAAGTCTGCAAAGCAACATCTGGATAAGAGTTGTTTTGGAAAAAAAAGTGCTGCAGACAGATTAAGTTAAAACTGAGCTCTTTGGAGAAGGTTTGATGCAACTAACTGTAAATTCCTTATGATAAACCCCCTCATGCATGCTTAGACAACTACAAAGTGAGTTTTGTTGATAACGATAGGAGTAACTCCAAGCTGCTAATGACAGAAATGGCCAAACACCAAGCAAATGACATGATAACACTGATTCAAAAGTCTATCAAACCCCTGCAGTCCTCAGTGGATGCATCAGTATATTCAGGCTCCATGTAACATTGGTGCTGGGAAAAATGTTGAATGGCTTGCAGCGGCGGAGACCACAGTTAAAGCTGCAAAACCAAAATGCCTCCCTGGTGGAGCATATGGAGGACCTGGAGAGTTGATGACGTAGGTCTAATCTACTTCTCTTCCAAGTTTTTAATGGAAAGCTGGTAACAGGCTCAGTTATGTAAAAAGTCCTCCTGTTTTGACTTCTTGCCAATGCACTTGAACTTGACAGTCTTAAATTGATGTGGAAGAAAGATATTGGGGAAAATATTGAAGAACAACAATGGTGCCAGTATGGTGGGGGGTTTATACCTGGCGGGAAAAAAAGAAAAACACAAGTGGCAGAATCATTGTGAGACAATGGAAATAACGTCATGGAGGTCACATCCTCATTATTTGAGCACTGGATTGAGATCATATCTGAACTGAAACCTGTTGTTAACAACATGGAGCCCATTCTGGGACCATATTAACAACAGATAATGACTATGAACTTCTCTTGTATCTAGTCCATCATGTTCACTTAACAGTACAGTAACAGTAAACACACTGTGTATGCATGCACAGCATATATTTTAATTATGGTACATTTTTATTTATATTTGTTCTGATGTATTTACATTTGATTGTATGCTGGCTATCTCTTATCTGTATTCTACTGTCTGACAATTGTTATTATTGTTTGTACTAGTTATTTATTTATGCTTACATTGAATGTATAATTATGATCGTAAAATCCATCATATATCCAAACCTTCCAAAGGGAAGGTTACAAAGTATTGACAGTAGTTTTGCACATGCTATTATCTCAGTTTATGAAGGAAGTAACTGTTCACGAACACATGAAGAAAGGCACATTTGTAATATTTGCTGCAGGGGTTGTGTTTACTTCTTTTCACTTCATAAATCTCTAAAATATGCACTTTTCCATAGAATAACTATGGTGATTTAAAATGAAGATAACGCCTAGAAGAAGAAGTTATGTTGTTTCATTTTACAGAACATCGTTTACTGGACTCTAGACACTGCGCCTTCGCATTTTTTATCCTAATCCTGCTTGTATGTTGTTTTGTGCACTAAGTGCAGTTGTGTAGCAGTGATACCGTCGCTACAGTCTCTTTCTATGATGAAATGTTTCCCCATGTGGTCATGGTAGATAAATGTGACTTTGATGAAAGATCTGTTTTCACTATTATGGTCTCTTCTTATATTACTCAGTTTATTGTTGGTGTGAACAGTTAAATACAAGCAGTTGATAAAATACAAAAAAGGACAGCTGCAGTGGTACCATTTAAAGTTGTAAATGACAACTGCATGCTTCAAAATTACTATTAGATCTGTGAGGCAAGTGCAAAGACCATGTTGGTGTGTATGTGGCTTTTTGTCTCCTCCTAGTGGTTGAATCTGGCTCACTTGTCAAATTGATGAACATTCTCATTACATTAACATGCAGTGTTAAAAAAAGTGCCTCACTAAAATTAAATATCTATTTAACAGGAGTGTCCTTTGTACACAAAGAACTTCTGAGCTCAGTGCTGGTTAACCAGCTGTACATCAGTCAGGTAATGTTCATGGTGGCAAACCCTTGTTAAAGAAAGCAGTCAGTGTGCTTTAAACCAGTGGGTTCCAACCTAAAGGTCGGGACCCCTCCAAGAGTTGCAAGATAAACCTTAGGGGTCAAGAGGTGATTAACAGGTGTGTAAAGAGGAAAGACTACATTTACTCTAGCTCTTTCATTAAAACCAGTGAGATCCAGTCTCAAGCATCTAAAAACTGTTCAAATTGAATAATCTGGAAAGAGAAAATATGGCAAATCAAGAACTGTCAAGAAATGTCAAGAAATGTCAAGGATATCAGAAGTGTTAAAAAGTCTCAATGACATGGGCAAGAAATATGCAGCTAAATCAAGCAGATATAAATATATAAACTGAGATGTCTGCTTCAGGTAGAATTTGATCTCCTAACCATAGGCCAACCAGAACTTCAACTGATCCCCAAGATCCATCTCGCTTTCAATTGAAGACTACAAAATTCTATCCAAAACAAACTATGCCCAACATTATTTCAGCAGATCAAACAGGGGTTATGCTGGGAAGCCATTCTTTTCTGAATATACAATGGGCCCCTTAGCACAGACAAGTAAAAGCCTGCACCTCTTTACTGACATTTTTCATCTCTTTGTGGTCATTTTGTGTCCCGTTGTGGTTGTTTTGCACCTCATTACGGTCAGTTTGCTTTTCTTTGAGATTGTTTTGCGTTCATTTGTGTTCATTTTGTTTCTTTTAACTGAGCTATGACTTTCAAACGAGAATTATTAACAGTCACTTCATACAGAGGCTCTGCCCCAGTAACCCTCGGCTTGTTCCCAGTAATCCATCCATGTATATTATAATTAGGCAAAGAGAGCCATTCCTTTTCACAGGAAGTTAAAATAATGACGATCTCAGAGCACAGGGTCCTATTGAAGGTTCCAATAGATTAATTTCTCTAAACCAAAATTTTAAACATTAAACCTTTAAATAATAATTTTAATTCAATATTATCGAAGTGCATTACTGTGTTTTGGTAATTTTCCTTTTGCTAACATGACTATATTCTGATATGGTGACGTCACTTTTCCAGTAAAGTTGACAAATATTAAGGCGTGGCTGCCGGCGACGTCCCATTCATGCGTCAGCGACGTACTGACGTCAGTTTCGGGGCGGGGCTATAAAGGCTTGTTTTCCAGTCTTACGGACTTGACGATCTCCATTTTGTGTGAGCTGTGAAAGCCGAGCCAAGCGTCGTCCCCGCAAAAGGCGAAAACCAGGAAAGACATAAAAGTCAAAGTTAGCCGACGAACCGCTCGCTAACCAAGTTATTATCCGAAAGGAAAGCAAATCTTATCGTATGTCCGCTATCCAGAACCTCCAAACTTTTGGTAAGTCTTTTTAATCGAACCGAACAGGCAGACAAGGTGGGGGAAGGGCGAGTGCTAGTTAAGCTAACGTTAAGCTTTTAACTTGCGTCGAAGTTTTATTAGTTTTTCGGCTGGTTTGGCTATCTAATGCTATGCTTGTTCCACAGAGTGAGCATCTTAACATAAATATCTAACTCTCAGTTCAGTATCTTATGTACATATTCGACAATCTGGGCTCCTTCACTAGTCAACTAGCTGGCCTCTGCTACCATCAAAACGGCCGCCATTAGGCCTAAAATTTGCTGCTAACGTGTTAGCTTATTCTTCAGATCTGTTGGCTTAAGTAAGGAAATGGTATTTCGGCTCGTAAAAAAAAATCGGCATAATATTTATTTCACACAGTTAAACACCTGTTAAGGTTCTGATCCACGTATTGAAAACGAACGTTAACATGCCATGACTGTGCTATTTATTCCGAACACTTGCGTGTTCGCTGCCTGAAGGGTGCCGCTTAGCAGTGCTAGCCAACGCTGCCAGACTTCAGTAAGCTGTTAAGCTGTATATTTAGCTTGTACGTCTGCGCAGTTCTTCATCTGAAATATGACACTTCCAGAGACATCTGCCAGATTAAAACGCAGGGAAGATGTACAACTGACTGGTAGCATTGTCTTGAGGACAAGGGAACATGGACATAATATGGCGTACCAAAATGCAAACTGGTAAAAATATCTGGTTAAGATTGATGAGCTGTGTATAATCCAGATGTCTGCGATAGTCTTTTCTTGAGCTCAATGTTTGTGTACTATGTTGTCTTTTATTGTTGTTTCTCTTACAATGCTGCTCTTCTACCCCCTCTCCCCTCCAGACCCCTTTGCTGATGCAACTAAGGGTGATGACCGCCTCCCAGCCGGGACAGAGGACTACATCCACATAAGAATCCAACAGCGGAACGGCAGGAAGACCCTCACCACTGTCCAGGGCATCTCCGCCGACTATGACAAGAAGAAGCTAGTCAAGGCCTTCAAGAAGGTACTACCTCAGGGTGGGGTCTGGCGTGAAAATGTTCTATACATCTTAGACTGCTGTCAGCGGTCTAGAGGGACTGACATTAATGTCCCTCTGTATGTCAGCGGTCTAGAGGGACTGACATTAATGTCCCTCTGTATGTCAGCGGTCTAGAGGGACTGACATTAATGTCCCTCTGTATGTCAGCGGTCTAGAGGGACTGACATTAATGTCCCTCTGTATTTTCCTTGTGGTGTTTCTGATTACCAAAATTTGTCTTAGTAGTTGTTTAATAATGTTCTGTTATTATGGCAAGCTGCCAGCTTTTACCAAATAATACGTGTGTCCTTGTTTTCTAGGTCTGTTAACACTCTTTTGCTTTTTTTTGACCCTAATAGAAGTTTGCCTGCAATGGGACAGTGATTGAGCACCCAGAGTATGGTGAAGTGATCCAGCTACAGGGAGACCAGCGCAAGAATATCTGCCAGTTCCTCATTGAGGTAGGTCTTGTACTGTTATGGATAAATCTGACCAGGGTGTGTGATTCAACAGGGTTGTCTTTCTGCTTTGTGGGGAAACTTTGCCGACTTGAGGAATGTGGCACAGACTTAGGGTCAGGGGTCGTTCTCATTTATCAAATCTCTTGTCTCTTCTTTGCAGATTGACTTGGCCAAGGAGGAGCAGCTGAAAGTCCACGGCTTCTAGAAGCTGCAAATCAGCCCTCTCCCATCTCTCCTGGAAGGCCATTAAACCCCCCTCCCCATCCCCTCCTCCTATGTGCTGCTGTTGCTCTTCCTCCCCCCTTTCCCTCCTTGCAGCCCTACCAGCTCCTATTAGCTAACACGTGAATTACCTCTGACAAACATGGGACTCTGTAACACCACTGCCCCCCTACAACACCAGGGGGCAGGCTCGCTCTCACAAAGACACACCACTGCAGCTCCACACAACATCAGGGATGAGTGGTGATGACCCTCCCACACACACTTCCTCCTTCCTTTCCCCCTTGTTTATTTCCTTTTTAATTTTTTTCTTTTTAGGTCTTGTGCCACAGTAAGGAGGCACCGTTTCATGTAACTTTTTGTTTTGTACTTCAAGGTGTTTCAATAAAACGATGAGTCTCCATATGCTGGAGTGGAGTGGTGTCATGGGGAACGGGGTGGGGGCTGGATGTGTACAGGAGGGTCATACATTTTCTAATGGTGTTTACTGATGAAGTGGGTTAGAAGAACAAGGTCTTTAGGTGGGAGGATGGGGGGAAAGGGGATTGCCAACATAAGTAATTTCCCTCTTTTTTCAGTCTTTCAACATCCCACTGGCGTTTACATGTTCAGTTGCCTGCTCTCAGTTTACAGAGCAGAGTTTGTAAAACGCTGACTGTCTCCACCACCGCTCCCGGAAAATGTGTTTTTTGCTTTTATTTAATGGCACATTTTTTCTAATTGCTTTTTTATTTTTGTTTTTTTCTTTTCTTTCTTTTGCTGCCCATGCGAGTTTTGAAACTAAATGGGTGTTCTCTGGTGGTCTTATTTTGGTCAAAGCGAGGCCTGTGATATGAAAGGCTGAGTCAGTTCACTATGTGATCAGATGAACCATCTAGAGTGGGAAATGAAATCAAATGCTGGTAATCTTTGCCTCTAGTGTAGATCGATGGCACTAAGTGAGTATGATTTCTAGGTGGAAAAATTAAAAACATAATTATTTACCGGTAAATGAAGTTAGTTTCCTACTCTGGCATTTGACCAGCTTTCTGGTTTGGTCTAAAAACAAATCTGGTACCAAACCTGTGGTTATACACACTTGAATCTTTAATTTCCTATAATGCAATAATTTATAAATACAAGTAAAGATGTAGTAATGCTGAAATAATACAGTAAAAAATAAAGCCATGGCCAGGTCACACTGTGCTCCTGTGACTGGAGGTGAGAGAGCAAGTCTGTTTTGCAAAATCCACATTTGGTTCAATAAAATTTCTGCAGTTGATGAACCTGTCCTGTTATTTGTACTTGTGTGGGTGTCTTCAGTTTGTAGTAACTGTTTGGTGTCAGGCTCTTAAACATTTCATTTACAGTATTTGATCAGATGAAAGATATGCACAGCTGTGTATCAACAGAAAAAGTTGAGTACTGTACTTATGTGGTCTGCAGCAAGACTTCTTTCTTACACAAACATTTACATTCAATACTACAAGTATTTCCACTGTTTCTAGTAACTTGTAGATGACAATATTACACACAATAGTTATGGTGTAAAGCATTTTAGCCCAGCAGCAGGGATAGGGAGACTGAAGACAACAACCAAGATATTGCTGAGTGGCTTAGGACATATCTGACTGTCCCTAAGTGGTCCAGCCAAAGCCCCCTGTGGAGACCTGAAGGTTGCACTTGGCAGATGCTTCCATCCAATCTGAGGGAGGGTCAGATAAACTGCTCAAATCCAGGTGTGCAAAGCTTGTAGAAATTTACCCAAGAAGACTGGAAGATGAAACTGCTTAATCTCCACCTTTATGTATTTTTCAACCCCACCTACTCATTCATACTTTCAGCTTGAAACTCCATTCAAAAGTCAAAATGTTCAGAGCATAAGCATAAAATTTCTTCAAAAATTGCAGTTTCCAGTTATAAAAGAAACCTGTCAAAAACAAAACCAGTTAATGTTTCCTCAATGTGTTTTCAAATAAAGTACCGTATAAAACACCCTCATATAATCATTACATATTCCTATATTTAATGTATGTCGTTTATTCTGACAAACAGAATTTAATCATCACCTTATTTGAATCGGTTTGGTTTCGCGTTCGTCCTGCTTTGCGCCTATTTTGTCCCTTCCTGGTATCCGTCTGACTCCATGGTAACGCTGCTGCCGCCATAAGCTAAACCCGGGTTGTTTTCGATCGCAGACAGTAGAATCAAATCTTATACGATTAACAATAAAAACTAAGAATGTGACTTTATTTTAAATCTACATGGATCGATATCTATGACATACTTCTGAAGACACAGGGCCGTAGAGAGCGGTAAGACTTTAGCAACGTTAGCAGCGTATTCTTTGTTCTGTTTCACCTAACTACAGTTAGCTTCACTGTCGTTATCTCCAATTTGTATTTATTTTGAGAAAGTTTTACATTATCATGAGCATGTAACTCATCACTATAAGTACTTTGCTTGAATCCATTTTACTGCTGACAGCTACTTATGCACTTCTACCTTGCAGTGATGGAGAGTACACTTATTTACTCTTACTAAAATACTGAACTTAATTTGAGGTACCTGTACTTTACATGAGTATTTCAATTTTATGATACTTTCTATTTCACAACTACATTTAGGTGGTGAATATGATTCTCTACATGGAACTAATTTAACCAGACAGAAAGTAATCGAGCTTTTTGCACATACTGTATACGGTCTACAGAAGAAAATAAACAGACTTTTAGACGCCTGAATAATAACTAGGTTTTAACACCATCTATTTTATTTCCTGTCAGAATCCCAGGGATGGCGACATTTAAAGATGTCTTCTGAAGAAGAGACAATGCAAGTAAGAAATCATCCCATTGGTGTGACAACTCCTCAGCTCTACTGTGTTCTATGCAGTTATATATTTTGCTGGTCCTGATCCTCAGGTGCTGCAAGTCTGGGAGCTTGCCATCCCTCTCCCAGCAGTACTGATGATCACTGTGAGTTTCTACATGATCGTCATTGGGATTGGGCTGTGGATCCGACTCTGCCTCAAGGTTGGTGCTGGTAACACAGTCAGTTAAAAATAACAAAATGTGCTGCTTACTACAACCTGCTCTAAACCTAGAAGCAGGAAGGCATGAAGGCCTACTGTTGCTGATTCATAATCACCAGCATGAACACAAAACTCAATGTTCAGTATGAGAAAAGTTTTGTTTTTGGCACCATCTAGTGTAAGCGCTGGAGGCACAGCAATAGATGAACTGTACACTGCTGAGTCACATCTGACAGTTTTCTGCAATAAGTTGTTAAGACTTGCACTTTGGTAGGAGACACGTCTGAGGTGATTCAAGTTCTCTCTCAGGTGTGATTGGAACATTTAGCAAAAGGAACAGGGCACAGTATGGTTTAATAATCTCTTGAGATTGTTTTATTTTGATTAAAACAAACTGTATACAAATTATTTTTATCACATAAAATTGATCAGAAGTGGCTTTAAGAATTTACAATAGATTCATATTGAAAATACAAGACAATAATTTCTCACTAAATAGATTATCGATGGGTTTTTTTTCTAATCCTAACCCTAAATATCAAACTGTGTCTTTCAAGGAAGTTATGAGTGATACACCCCTCTGCACATCACTCATGACTTTTTATTTAATCTTGATGCTGCAGACTTTAAATTGAATGAAAATAAAGATTTATGTTCCACTGTGTCACTATTTATCACTACACACAAGTAAAACACTGCAGAAATGTCTGTGTCTCTGTTTTCTGTCTCCCAAAGGACCATTGTTCTTCAGAGTGTGGTGACTGTTGTCCAAACATTTCTCTATGTGAGCAGTGTTTTACACTGGCTGAAATGTGTAACTGTAAACTGCCAACCATGCGTTCATGTCTGAACGAAACGTGCCCCTCTCCTACTGTAAGTGACCTCCAAACACTCACCCTCTATCAAGAAATGTTTCAGCATATAAACCACAAAATCAGATCATGTACACTGTCAACCATTTCCTAAAGTACCATCAGTTTTTTGTCTACAGAGAAGCCTCAGGTTTTATTTTATTTTATAAGGACATTTCTCTTTCATCATTAATGTGCAAACACCAAAGACTTGCAATGTTTTAACAATTTAAAAATTTACACCTGGAATGGGTCTGTAAAATTAACAGAAATACAATCCTGACACTGTAATGTGGGCAGAGTTCAAGCTTAAACATGGCTCACGTGTTTCTGCTTATCAGAAATGTTTAGAAGCCACACAGTGACATCACTCTTATCTTATTTTCATACATCCAATCACAAGATAGGTGATGTAATTTTTGTCAAATCAGGAGCATCAGTGCTCCTCAGCAAAAAACTTACTGAAAGTTTAAAGACATTGTTTTATATATCTGTTGTTTTTCTCCTCACTGAATTTTCTGATATGTTTTCCCACAGTGTGTCAGATGGGACTGTGCCTGTACCTGTCAGCCTCCTGAGTGCGAGTCCTGTAACTGTCTCTGCTTCGAGATCAGGATCAAGTAGAAGACAAGGATGGAGGTACGCTGATGCCATGTCAGCTTGTTGTCGACAAGTACTTTTACAGTCTAATTTTACGCCTTTAGAGAGTTCAGAGACAGTGGAGAGAGGAAAAGAGGGAAGAGAGAGATGGGGAATGACTTGCAACAAATGTCGACAGCAAAACTCAAACTCGGGATGTTGCAGTTGATCTGCGCCTTAAACAGAACAGCGTCTGCAGGGTGGTCTGCGTCTCACACACCAGGAGATTAAAGCATTAGACACCATAGCGCTGTAGTCTGAACTTGATGAAGAGCCAGTCCTGGCTTGAAACATCTGGAGGTGCCTTTTGTGTTGTGTATATTTTGAGAATGGTTCATTGAGTTTAAGCTTAAAGCTGGTGTTACTCAGTATTGTTCTCAATGACAACAATTCCAGTGAAACAGATTCAAACCAACAGTGTTTTAGTTCGTCTGTCAACACTCTCTGTCTGTGGCTCTCAGCTCTGAGCCCATTGGTTCCTAATGAAGACATACATTTAACATACATATATATATAGACATACATTTAACATACATATAAAGCTTTTGTTAGGGACTACTTTGAACAGCGAATTAATCCACATTTGGTGGTATGGTGAGGGAGGAGGATCAGTTCATTGTTGGTTTTGGTCTTTTCAGGGAGTTTGTATCACCAGACTTAAACTTTAATGTTAGAAGATTCTGTATATGTAAAAATGACTTAAGTAGCTTTGTGCTATTCTTTTATATGTTCTGGTTTTTTGAAATTTTTATTAAATTCTGAAATGTTTTAAAAATGGATTTGTTGCATTGAGTTCATCTTTGGTTTTTGGCATTAAGTAAACCAGCTGAACTAGTATAACTGATCCCCGCCTCCTGTGCAGCAGCAGCATGAGTGATCACAACATGAAGGAAAATGTTGCTGAATCAAAAAGAAAAGACAAAAAGACAGACAGGAAAACTCTTCAGTGCTTTTGCATTTACATATTTATTCCATGGCACTCAAGCCAAACCATTTTCAATTCAAAGTGCAGCTTATGTATTTTAGAGCAAATACCATTTGTGTGCATTAAGTGCTTCTTCCATTCAGATAGAAGTTTACATTATGGCACAGTGTCTTTCTGGTAATATGAGGTAGTTGATGGGACAGGCTGACTGTTGCCACTGTGGTCCTCAGACCTCCAAAACTTCCTTAAGTTTTTAGGACTGCAAGAAATCCATAAAAGAAAAGTTTGAAAAAAAAGGTTTAGAAAAAGGTTTCTGAAGCAACTTCACCTACTTCCAATGTGCATGGAGAAAAGGAAAAATGTCTGTAGGGTGACAACTGCAGGGGTCCCACTTAACTAATCACTCTGTGCTTCAAAACAGATTAAATAATCTTTATCAAATACAAATTATATATTCAAATATTTCACATTGATCATTGTGCTGATTTTAAAAAATGATTAAAAAAACAGTGGTGCAGATATCTTCAAAAACCATGAAATGCTGGAATACTAGGCCACAAACAGTCTAAGACCACTCTCCCATTCAAGTGGTCTCAGACTTGTGGACCCCACTGTGCATTTTTTTTCCAGTGCAACTTAAACATTTCTTCATTGTACACCCATATTTTACACCTTTCATTTAAACCTCCCATATTTTAAAAAACAAACAAAAAACAAAAAAACTGCAGATGTTGATGAGGCAGCTCCAAAAAGATCTCAGTAACTTTTTATAACAGTATCACAACGTGATGTATTAGCATGGAAATTGGAGACAGGATGTTGCCCCTGCCAACACAGCTCCTAGAAACTCAAACAGGTGGAAGTTTGTTATGTGTATAGTCTAAAAAAATACTACATTACCCAAAAGCCTCAGGGGCCAGACGCCAGAACTATGTGGCACATTCACTCTGAGCATAACAGCACGACCTTTTTAGCGCAGTGTTTCGTTGTTTGCACTGATGATTAAACCAGGAGATTTTCACAGTTTTGGAAAACCCTGCCTTCATCTGTCATCCCCTGTGGGAACTCTGGAGTCCTGATTTAACCCCGTTAACTTCACTACTTGGTTCCTGGTGCTCACCAATAGAGGCAGAATCAATACATAGATAAGTTAATGCAGCTTTAAGATGACATCGTCTCTCATATTCATGGGTGTTTACATTCATTTGTGCCGATCACATCATGTAAATCACTATTTACAGAAAGAGTTGGAGGTTTCTATGAGAAGAGGAGGAGACACACTAAGAGGAAAAGGAAATGGAAGAAGAAGAAGGAGGAGGGGGAGCCAGTGAGAACGCCCCCACTGGTGGTCATGGCAGGTGTGGTGGTTGTGTTAGTGCTGTTAGTGCTGTTAGTGCTGTTGATGCTGTTGGTGGAGATTGGAGATAAGAACTTCCCCACTGTCTGAGACAAGAAGTTCTCGAACTGGCTCAGTTTGGTGAAGACCATCACTTGATCCGCTCGTGTTTGTCTGGTGGAGTTGTTTTCAGCTGATAACACCGCAATTTGGAACCAGGAGTTGCCTTGCTTACACATGAGTGGGCCGCCGGAATCACCCTGAGCAAACAGGCCAGATGGGAACGTTTATGTATTAACTGATAATGAATTATGAATTCTGATTATGAAGTCGACATTAAGTCACATCATTTTGTAAAATTACAGAAAATAATGTTCTTAGTTTCACTGAATGAGCAATACAGATAAATATATATCTTTTTTTTTTTTAAATCACATCAGTCTCACTTTAATGAACCTATGACTTTCCTTCCAACGCCAACTTCAGGACAAACTTTCCATTGTACAAAGTGAAATGTTAAAATACAAACTAATGTTTTTTCATATTGTAACAAGTCTGAATCATGATATTATTAAAAGCTGCTAAATGGACCTTGTGCTGTTTACAAGGTAAAGAACAAGCTTTTGATCTCAACTCTCTAATGTTAAACGACTCACAAACACCTGGATAAGATACAAAGACATATCAACAAATGGTGTATGATGAAAATAATGATAAGTAAAAAATAAATAATAATAATAATAATAATAATAATCTCATTATTCACCTGCTCCAGTGTAAAAACTCCTGTACAAATGCTGCCATTCGTTGATGCGTTCCCACAGTCTAAAACCGAGGTCCGGAACTCCTGCAGAACTTGTTCGTCTGAAGTTGGAAAAATTAGAAAATGATGAGAGGTGGAATCACACCCTGACTGCGATTGCATGTATTATTTAGTATGTTTAATTTAAATAGGTGAACTGATGCAGAGTGTTAGAATTACTGTGTCAGACTGTGTGTTATGAACTCACCCCCTCCTCGCTCAGAGTTCCAGCCGGCAGCCCAGCACGTCGACCCCTCGCTGAAGGTGAGTCCGTTGTCCAGGCAGATGGGCTGGATGTAGTTGGTCAGGGTGGGTTGGGTTTCCAGGTGCAGCACTGCTACATTAGACCCAGTCAGGTTGCTCAGAGTGATATTTGTCACATTCAGTGTCACCTCAAAGGGATTGGATCCATTCTGCCTCAAACGACCCAGGGTGACGGTCCATTCAGACGGTGTGGGTGAACTGAGGGAGTTAAAATGAACTTAATTAGGCCTGAGGAGAACTCAAGACTTTAAAATGGGTGGATGGGTTGGTTTAAAGCAAGGGATTGAACTTGTACATTACATGAAAATATATGGTTGGCAGTCTGCTATATTTTCTTATCGTCAACAATTTCCACGTGCAGACCCAACCCAAACCAATAATGTGTCTTTCAGTACTCCCTGACCTCCCTCCTCTGTCTTTGGCTCTCAGCTCAAAGACCATTGGTTCCTACTGAAGACGTAAATCTTTAAGACCATTCACAAACATATAGTTTCAGAGTCAGTCATTTCCCACAGCTGCTAGCTATCGTAGTGGCACTGCAGGTGTCTCACCTGGAGAAACAGTTGGCATTGCTCAGCACAGAGTCCTCGGCCACCAGCGTCCCACCACACACATGACTTCCATTCATCTGTATGCTCGCCATCCACGGCCACTCGCCAGCTGTCCCCACCGAGCTTCCTCCCAAAATACGTGAATTCAATGGAGCTTGGCCACAGACCACAGCTGGAGGGAAGAAGCAACAGGCAGACAGTGGAAGTTTAAAAGCCTTGTAAACTCAGACCATCCAGAGCAGTCATTACAAACACAGGTTGTTTGGTCAGATTTGGTCAGATCCCAAATTATCCACAGATACCAAATAAGTCAGGCTGAATTTTGGGAAAGTTAATGCACAAAACATCAGGGACATTTCAGTTTGCGGGAAGAGGACAGCCAGTCTTTGGTTTGAAAATTTTGTTCAGTTTAAAGGAGCTATTTGTAGGTTATGCTTTCATTACACAGCCGGCATTAGCGTTAATGGCTGTTTACTTAACAGTCTTGGCAAGAGCGTCAGCCATCATTGTGTTTAACAATAGAGGAGGGTATATTACGCCCACTGACAAGCACTACGTCTTCAGGGCAGACTGAATGCTACAGTGACTCGATAAAGGAATTAAGTTTGATGCTGAACTTGCAGCGTTTTTTCTAGCAATAGCAAAACCTACAAATAGCTCCATTAAACTTCTTTCAGCATCAATGAAGAGTTGGAACAAGTGGAGCTAGAATATATATATATATATAAAATTCTAAATTTAAGCTCTCCAAGGGTAAATTTAAGATTAACAATCAGTTTTTACAAAGTCTGGACACAGCAGACACTCACGTCTGGGTGTGGTTGTTGGAGGGGGTCTGGTTGTAGGTGGCGGCAGGCCTGGACAGGTGACATTCTGGTCACTATCAGTCCCAGTGGACCTGAAGATGATGAAGCCCGGCTGGTTGGATGTGATAATGCTGTTGATCCAGGTCTGATACTGGGATACTCTGGCGTAGACTCCTGGGAAATTAGGCATGGCACAACCAATTCCAAAACTCACGACTCCCGCCTGGACCCAGCGGTTGTTCTGCTTACTCACCATTGGACCGCCAGAGTCCCCCTGTAAAAAGAGGAACATTTAGGAGAGGGAATCTTTGCATGAGGTAAAATCTGACACAAGCACTGGCGGTAAAATGATCACCTGACAGGAGTCCCTCCCTCCATTAAGTAACCCGGCACATATCATGTTCTCTGTGATTGTGCCCACTCCATAGTTACAGTTACACTGTCTGTTCCCCACAACTGGCACCTCCACCTCCATCAGGTTTTGTGGTGAAGGAAGGGGCTCTAAGGAAACACAAATTCAGTTAAAAAAATGTTTTTCTGCAAATGTTTTATGATTATTTCCAAAACAGTGTGTTTGCTAGTGCCACAGACAGATTATGATAAAATCATCCCTACAAATTCAAGTTACAGGAAGGTTTTGTTGCTCCAAACACAGTATTTCCCCCCCTTGTGGTCACAGTTCCTCTGAATATAAAGGTTATCCAGCTGCTTTACGACCCACCATCAGTTCCAATGTTGCCCCAGCCGGTGACCCAGGTGTCAGTGCCGGCGAAGAAGGCGCTGTCTGCGGCTGCCAGGCAGACAGGCAGAATGAAGTTGCTGAAAGTCACTGGTGAGGACAGCCTTAGTAGGGCGATGTCGTTGTTGGATGTCATTGGATTGTAGTTAGGATGAATCAGGGTCTGTGTTACTCTGCGAGACACCTCGTTGGGGTTGGGTCCCTCCTGACTCTGGCGTCCCAGAAACACAGTTGGATTTCTTGTGACGGGGCTGAGGTGATGAGGAGAAAAACAAAACAGTGCAAAGACATTAAAAGCAAAGTTGTTGTCAAGAGCACTTTTGCACTTTAATCTTTTCTCACAATATACACATTAAAGAAATGTCAAACCTATATATCTGTATATCTCAGTCCAAGGTGGTACTAAAAACTACTGTGTGTTAAAACTACAAAAGGAGGGGGAACAAAGACCAATGAAATTAAGATGATAATGCTATTTTTTGAGGACAATATCAATTGGACGACAGTTCATTAATTGGCACAACATAAGTTGAGGGGACAAAAGTTTTAGTCAATTTTGCAGCAAAATAAAATGGACACATTATATAACAACAGGCCCTGATGCACAGACATCCAAAAGACTGAAAATGACCCAAACAACGTAGTATTTTTGTTGTGTTTCTCTGTAGTTTGTGGTTGATATGATGATATAACTAGATTTCAATCTCATCCAGCATGTTACAGAACAACATGATGATTCTTGTGGAGTGATATTTGTCTCCACCTGATGAATCTGAGTGCAGGATTCCCTCTCTTCTGGCTCTGTGTTTGGTCTCCACCAGCTTCTCTTTAGCTGCTAAATGCTCCACTATGTTCACCAGCTATGCTCTGACTGTGTCTGTCAGCTGTTTGCTGCTGAGCAGGTAGTAGACAGCTGCAGCTGCTGCTGCTGCTTCTTATGCAAATATAGATTATATCAGCTCTGACCAGGATATGTCTGTGCCCTCTGTCACATCATAGAAACCCTCAGGTACTGTAGCTTTAGTGCTACTTAGGACAAGTAAACACTCATTTAAACCAAAGATTTTCTCTTCTGAACCTCTGAGACTGTAAGAGGCCTAAAGAAAGAACCCAGAGATGAATAGCAGAACAATATTTTTCTTCTTTCTTTCCCATTAATCATCTTGAGACCCCCCAGATTTATCCTGTGACCCCATGGAGGGGCATCGACCCCTAGGTTGGAGACATGTTGGCATGATGTGTTTTGTCGCAGCTCTACCATCAGTGCTCACCTTGCGACACAGTGAGCAGCTGTCAGCACCCATTCGTTGTTGATGAGGGATCCTCCACAGAAGTGTCTAGAAGTGTGCAGACTGACCTGCCAGGGCCAGCTGCCCTCAGGGGCCGCCTGTCCTCCAACAATCCTGGTGTTGAGTGCAGGCCGGCCACACACTGAGGAGAGACATAAAAACACACAGTGAGCAATACTCGCTCTGCCCGACCATTGCAGGATTATAAGATGTTAGTCGAGGTTTATGATGCTGGGGTGTTCTCAGCCAACAGCGGCAAAACTAATCTCATTTCATAATTTCTTCAGAAGTTTAATTGCTTCTGTTTAGAGATTCTTTGTTGGATATAAAATAATAACAATAATGAAACTGTAAACCAAACAATTAAAGTCCTAACAACATGTTTACAATGTCACCAATGACAGAAAAAAAGAAAGTAAAGTACGTGTGCATAAACTTTGACTTACCATCGAGTTGTGAGTGAGACTCTGAAAAATAGAAAACAAAAAGACTTGTGAAACAACAATATATATACATATATATATATATATATACATATTGTATATTATATTTATAGTTAGCGATATTTCATTTCATGAAATATTCATTTTCATTTTGTGCTATGTGATATTTAGATAACAAAATAATTTTCCAGTTACAGAAGGAGGTTGCTGTTGTTTTCGATGCCATTCCCACAGAAATCATTATGACTACAAAAGGTTCAATAACCAAACTTTAAGTGGTGTAATTTACTGCTCATAAAATGTGTTCATTATCAACTGTAGGAAAATTAACTTTTCAGGTGGAAATCTCATCAATAAATTGATTGTTTGTGATATAAATTGTCAGAAAATGTCTATTACAAATTCCCCAGAGCTCAAAGGGACATCTTCAAATGTCTACAACTGTTTATTTAAAGGTCCCATATTGTATAAAGGTAGATGTCTATGTCTTTTTGATTATAAAGCAGGTCTAGGTTCTATATTAATACTGTGAAAGTATCAAAGAGCTCAGACCACAGAGAAATGCACACAGCCTGTATTCAGAAACTGAACCTTAAAACAAGCCGTCAGGAGTTCTGTAACTTTGTGATGTCACAGCAAAGCAGTTGCTGCTCACAGCTATGCCCCAAGCCCCACCCACCTGAACCAAAGAGAGGCTCAGAGTCTCTTCTGATTGGCTCGCTGACCTTTTGTTACTAGAGCTCCAGAGAGAAGCCTGAGAGAGGAGATAGTTTTTGGTTCTTAAAAAAAACAAATATATATCTTCTCATGGATCAACACTTCAAATAAAACACAAGTTTCCAATGAGACCTTTAAATTAAAGGTGTAAAATATGGGTGTACAATGAAGAAATGTTTAAGTTGACAGATTAATCAAATAATCATTGGACAGCATCATCATCATCATCATCAACACATAACACAGGACCTGGATACATGTTTCATGCTTTAAAAGTATATAATACCTCTTCAGTGTCAACACAGCCCGTAATGAAATGTACAGTATGAGTGGGTGTTTAAAGCTATCTGCGTGTCAGCCACCTTTTACACTGTCATGTTGTTTTAACGGATCTCACTCTTGTGTAGCGACCTGATGCCCGGTCTCTTCTCAGACTGGTTTTACTGCCTTGGCTGAGAGAACTGTCAACATTCTTTCAGCCGCACTTTGTCCACGCTGGGGTTTTTTTTTATTTTGGCAAGACAGGAAACATAACGAACATATTTTTCTCAGAGCATATCCTTATTGTGTTTACAGCCAGAATTATGTGTGATGACAGACACAGATTGGCTCACTAACCTGCTTTTATAAGAGCTCCAGAGAGAAGCCTGAGAGAGGTGATGTAAAACTACAGAGATGGGTTTTGGTTCTTAAAACTACAAATATATCTTCTTGTGGATCAACTTATGGATGTAACATTAAATCACTGAAGAACCCATTTAAAGTCAATGAGCTAACATTGATAAAAATGTATGAGGTGTCTGGTTTAAGACACGGGACCATGTCGCTGCAGTGTGTGTTGCTGTGTGTAACCCTGTAAGAAACGTATAGATACCTTAAATGGCTGAAATCAAAGCCACAAAAAAGAAATTGCTAGATCACAAAAAAACTCTTTAGAATTAGAAAGTCTGGGCTTCCTTTGGGTCACATGACACAACCATACCTGCAGACGTGACTTATTTCATGTACATGTTACCTTCATACTGGTGTAAAATATTTAAGGTGGTGTTAAAGTGTGAAACAGATTCAGTTCTTATGAATGACTGAATGTAATTAACACCCTGTTAGTCTCTACATATTCCTTAAAACTGAACTTAATCAATGTCAAACCTCCTTTAAATTAGTTAAAGTAGATAAAGGAGGTTAAAATACATTAATGTCATATCATTTAGGACTGTCATGACATTTCCTTTTGTTGGACAATGTGTTGTCCTAGAAATAATCGTGATGAATGATGTTACTGTCAAGACCACTGATATAATGATAATATAATAGCATATTAATGCAAACACAAACTTTCAAAGAGCAATTCACCTTTAGTTCTCATAATATTCAGACATTTGAATTGGAACATGAAAAATATCCTAAATAAATAAAACATGAATAACAATAAGATGACACAGCAGCCTGTTTGTGTTAATTAATCCTTTACAGAATTTCAGTTAGAAATATTGCATTTTTTATTCCACCACATTTATCTGCCACTGTAGATACTGTTTACTCTGCAGACTCAGAGTCAATAAATGTGGTTGGTTGTTAGAAATCTCAATCAATGACACAATGATCTTAATGATCTTTAGGTTTTAAAGTTTACTTAACATCATTTTCTCCCAGATTTAATAGTAAATAATTAATAAAGATTTTACTTCCTCCTCAGAGTTTCTTGTCTGATACAACTGTCAGCAGATCTCAAACACTACTGGTTCAGGTGTGCACAGTGAAAAGGCTCCTTACCTGGTGTCAGCAGAGTCAGCAGAGTTGCCACAAAGGTCAGTTTGTAGAGAGCCATGACTGAAAGTCCATATGTTATGATCTGCTCCGGCATAAATAACCTTCTTCTCCCCTCCCTCCCTGCCGCTCTCTCTTTCCGTCCCTCAGATACAAACATACCTCACTCTATGTCAGGTAAATCGTTACCTGTCCAAGACACGCCCAGCACCTCACCACAAACCAAATGGCAGCGCCTGTCAAACCCAGCAGTTGATAAACTAAGTACTCAAATTTCTCAATGACTGAACTCAAGGACAATTTTGAGGTAGTTTATTTGTACTTTTTTTAGTTTGTATGAGGAAAATATTATTCTTTATTCTCCACTAGATTTATCTGAGCTGTAGGTTCAGATTTTATATAAAAACATATAAAAAGCTTATTAAAAAAACACAATGTGTATTTAAAGAAAAGACTTGTGAGAATTTTCTCACATGGTTTGTTGTAAACTGTCCGAGGGCTAACAAGGTCAAATGATGTAGAATAATTTTTAAAAAGCAAAGATTAAAATCCAAAACCAGAAAACAGATCAGTGAATGACAACTTTTATTTTTTCTTCTTTCCTCTTCTGTGAATCATGTGACAACCCCCTCAGATTTATCCGGTGACCATTTGGAGGGGCGTGACCCCTGGGTTGGGAACCACAAGACTGAACTATCTAACTATATATGACGTAGTTAAAATGTAAAAGATATAGAATTAATATATAAATCACAATGAGTACTTTTACTATTGACACTTGAAGTACATTTAGCTGATAACACTTGTGTACTTAGGTTGGATTAAGACTTTTAATTTGGAGTATTTTTACATTATGATACTGGTACTTTTAGTTAAGTAGAGAATGTAAAGACAGTTCTGTTTAACCCTGTAAGGCCGACTGTTGCAATATTACAACGTCACATTTAACCATCCTAAAAAAAAGATCTCCGAATATTTTCTTTTCACAAGACCGCATTTTCATAGTCAATGGGTCCTATTGTTTATCCTAACAATGCTATTGGATAGCGTTGAATAGGTGTTTATAGGTCCGGTCATCTGACCATGAACTCACACTACCTGCGAACTTTTCTCCAAGCTCATCTCCTTTGTCAAGATTCAAATAGGTAAATTACATGAAATATTTTTATTTGTTTTTATTACAATGTGTAGAACATGTAGATGTTAAGTTATTGTGGAAAACATTCATCAAATTTGATTTTGAGTTTGTTGTGTCTATGTTGCAATTTTACAACACTCGGTCTATCTATCTATTCTTCCAGGTTATCTACTACAAATAATACTCATATGTATCTTGTATATGTATCTCATTATCTTTTTTATTTTTTCCATTTCAGAATGCCACCAGCATGGAGAGATCATCAATACATTGTGACTCTACAGTTTTGTTAATAGAACAAGTAGATTTGTAATGTAAATTTTATCCTACGTTTTTTTATTAATAAATGACTATTCATAAAGATATGACTGTTGTGTCATTATTATTCACAATGTATACTATTCTGGGGCTAAATAGGCAGTCAACCCTGCAAATGAAGCCTGAGTTGTTCCGTATATATGTTCAGACAATGTGAGTACAAATACAGAAATTCTACTCCCACTGACTCCCAACGTTGCAATATTACAACGTTTTCCTAAAAACTCACAAAAACATAAAAAAAATTCTAAAACAATTTAACTTTTAATTTCTGCATCAGAGGCCTCCTACAAGAACATCTGGAAAGTGAAAACATTTTTTGCTCATATTTTTTCTATGCCACCTGAGAAGTATAAACATGTTAATTGGTGTTTCAGTTTATTTATCTACCCATTGATCTTGACATGCTATTTCCTGCTTCAATTACCATAAATAGTAGAGCAGAGGGCAGAACAACACTGATCGTAACAGACGGTCTTGAGGTGAATGTTGCCTGGCAGCATTCCTGTTTCTCCAGGAGCCTGGTTGAATTTGATTGCGACTGACAAACGTCTGGCCTCTGGTCGTATACTGCTTCAGACCCATTTCCTGTCGTCAGCCTCAGATTTCAGTTCACTCAGCCTTTCTGCTCCTGCTGTACCTGATCCATCACATTTAACATCAGCTTTGGTTTCATTCTCACCAGATTCACACAGTGGTGGGAAAAATTTTCATTAAGCATATGTCGTGATGTCAAAGTGTAAAAATACTCCATTACAAGTAAAAATCCAACATTCAAAGTTTCACTTATAGCACAGAAGTATTATCAATAAAATGCGAGGTCTGAGAGGTCTTTGAATATGACGACTGACATTGGCCAAAATCTGGTGCTTTTTCAGGTTTTACATGACGGCTGCTGTAATAATTGCTCCTTTTCATACATGTGGAAGCATCTCTTCATTAGTTTCAGTCAGCTGCCTCTAAAACTCGTGTGGCGTGCTCACACATTTATCTTTTTACTCCACTGCATTTCAGTGTTAACGCAATTAAACATTTAAGGGTCACGTTTTTTCAAGTCTTAAATGCCCACATGTCCACTAACAGTTATCTGTTGCTGAAATAATTCCTGCTGTTGTCTAATTCTGAAATATACTGAAATCCTGAAGTTTAGAAACCTTTTTTAAACTGAACGTGGAATGGAGGTTTTGTTAGGAATAGTGAGGCAGATAGCTGGAGTAATCTTTCAAATGCAGATACAAGCACCAAAACTGGTTTGTTTTTCACTCTGGGGCCATTAATTAAAAAACTCCCATTAGTCACTTGAACTACTAACAAGTCACACTATTCATCATGAAGTCATAAAGCAAACAGACAGCACTGATCTGGTTTTAAAGGTGATGTGGTGTAGCTGAACTCCATCCATCTACACTGACAGCTGGATGGGGAAATTCAGGAGAGCTGCCTGCCAGGAATGAACTGGTTAAGCTGCATCTGAACACCAGTTAACAAATGAACGCTGCCACTGTCATTTCCATAAACAAGTACTTGTCTAGGAACAAGTAGAACTAGAAAAAAGTGTCGAAAGCATAAAGGTCAGACGTCATGGTTTACACACTCTAATCTCTCTGCTGTTCTTCAAAAGAACAGGCTGTCTCTCAGGCTCAGATTATTTCCAACTTTAACAAGTCCAAAAGCAGTGAATGTGTCCGGCTGAATCACAGGGTCATTTGTACAAAATGACTCAACATTCATTACTTATGAAACGTATTTACCTCGATGGAAGTTTTCATGTTTTTTTGTTTTGCAGTGTTGAATCAAAGTAGATTTAATGTGGATTTTTTTCAGTGTTTGGACTTAAACTTTAGCTTAAGTTTATATACTTTTCTTAAACTGACAGGTAACTACAACTGTCAAATAAAATGGAGTATTAGTATTATAAACTTAGTGAGACACATAGCTAAAAGTGATGGATAATAAATAGTTAAAAAGGTTATAGCTGGGTGACAGCACTGACTGACACTGATGTTCTTGTCTTGATGGTAGACTCACCCTCCAGCTACAGGTGTGAACCACTCCAACGACACTCAGGTGATCTCCACTTAACTAATTATGTGACTTGTAAAACCAACTGGCTGCAGCAGAGACTATTTAGGTTTAAAGGGGATGAATGTTTATGTAAACATTTATTTTGTGTTTTGTATTTGTAATGAGTCTTCACTTTGACATTAAAGTTCTGTTGATCAGTCTCGAAATCCAACATTAAACCTGACAATAAAACATGAAAACTGCAGCAGGTGGCTCTGTGTGAGATACACTCATTATCGTTGTGATTTAATTTTTGGATACTGTAAATGGTATGTGTAATAATTTAATGAATTAAGAGTCTTTATTATTGGATGAGTTGTTTCCAGGAACTTACTGGATATAATTTTCTCATGTGAAGAAAAACTGGTTCCGCCAGTTAGTCTACAAACCTCAACAAGGAAGTCTGCCTCACTGAGAGTAAACTACAGGTAAGGATAGCAGGTATGCAGAAGTGCAAAGTCATGGTTACAAAATCAACACAGCACCAGGAAATTATGGCACTGCAACAATAAAAAAAAATCTGGTGAGAGCATTTATGATTAACAACAGTAACCACTCTATCTTGAAACAGGCTTTTTAGGGTGGTGATTGTCAGTGATCAGTGCTGTCGGCCTGGGTTCATGTTTGTCGGTTGCTGCAGTTGAGGGTCAATGTGCAAATTCTGTGTGAAGCTTGAAGTTTGCATGTTTTTCCACATATTGATGTTGTTTCCTGCAGCTGCTGAGATTTCCACACAGTTTAACACACTCAGCCATGATTGTCATATTAGGTGGTTTTCTTCTTCATCTGGGGGGTGGGTGGGGGTGGGGGGGGGCTTCAGTGTTAGTGAGGGGCTCGACATATGATGACTATCAATGACCAAAAAATGTGACTTCAGTTCATTACAACTCAGCTGAAACGTTTCATCAAGTCGCCTCAGAACCAGAGAGGGAAAGCTGTGACTGGATCTTCTCAGAGAAATGTTCCAGTTTAGTTACAGAAATCACTGACAGTGAAAAACTAAATGATTTTCTGCTTTTTTTTCCACTTATCAACTATTTTTTCTCTCCATATTATCAGTCAGGGCTCTTTAATAAAAGCCTTGTTTAATTTACATGAAGACTTTCACATTTCATGTAACATTATCCAAAAGACTAATAATTCAGTCTAATAGATACTAATAAAGAGATAATATTTCATGACTGTAACATGGTCTTGCGTTCACCTGAACATGTACTAATGAAACAGAAATGCTTTAATTTTCTTCTTTTACTCATATTCAGCCATGGAACATAAGGAGGAGGCTCTGAGGGGTTAAACCCAATAAGAGCAGGTACATTTAGTAGGGAAAAGTGTTAAGAGTTGTATAGTGTAATAAGCTGAGACATCTAATCCAGTTAAAACTTGTTTATATTTTCCCACCAAACTGTTGTTGAATCACCTCATTAGGACGAAAAACAGCCACCAAGACTAAAACAAAATGGAGAAAAGAATGAGTTTCTATGACACTCATCTGTGAAGCTGAACAGTGCGCCAAGTTTCACCAGGCCTGGCAGGCAAATAAACCAGTTTATTGAGAGGTAAACATCTCAGGGCAATCAAAGACTTTTCCTAAGCTTAACACAAACCTAGCTGGTGCATGAAGAAGGGGATTTAAATGCTCAAAAACTCAGTCAAGTTTTTAATAACTGACTGTTCATAGCTGCTGTGTCTCCTCTAATCATGTCTGTAGGTTCTGACATCTGAGCTCCATGAGGTTCAGCAATAGTTTTCTGTACAAACAAAGTATTTGAAAGCAGCACAAGATATTAACAAGTCAAGAGTGATTAAGAACCACAGAGGCACTGTTAGATTTTATCAACACTTTCTTTTGAAATCCAGCACATGCACAATACAAAAACAACTCATCAATAATAAATACACAAGTAAGAATTCTGCCTCAACAAAAACGCCTTCACTGTGAGGCCTCATTTACAAAAGTTAATTTTAGTTGATCATAGTCTGAAGATCTACTCCCACGACAAACTTAGCTTTGAGGAAAAGTATTTAGGAAGTTAAAGGCATAACTGAATCTTTATAGAGCCATGTTGGCGTCTCAGGTTGACAGCAGTCCAGTGAGTTGTTGACAGGTAACTTAAGTTACACAGAACTCACTGACTGTAAAAACAAAGAGCAGCTTCAGTTCAGTGACAGTTTTAAAACCTGTTCGCAAGCTGTAAGTGAATATGACACCGGGACTTTTCAGAGTTTCATCGCAAACCTGTCTGATAACTTGCTGTGCAGAGCGATTTATCAGATTCACTAAATTCTCTTTAAACTGCATAAACATGTAATAAATAGATCATTTCAACTTCTAATTCTGTTCAAGAAAACTGGTGAATGGAGCAAATTCCATTAAAACACTCAAACATGCCATTTAGAACAAATCTATTGGTTGAGCGGATCTTGCATGAGGCCCATTAGGATCTCACTCCAAGACAATAAGTGTTCAGCTGTTGAGTTTTTCACTTTGTGAGCAAACTGCAGTGATCCAACACAATCTCCAGATATGAAGTGACTCTACAGTGAGATTTATGATGAAGCATATTTTCACATCAAAGTCAGTTTCTTGATGGTGCGATTTATTCTTAACAACCTGGGTTTTTTTTAAATTTCCACAGCTTTAACCATAATTGACTTACAATACCAGTTAATCTGAGCATGCAGTAACACTGGTAGTCACACATTTATACATGAGTCTAATAGTAAAACCAACACAGGCTATCAGACAGGTTTTTAACTCCCTGGGTTACTAGACCGCTGAGTGAAAACAGATTAAAGCGCTTCAAATGTCAGTCATAATCATCCATTACACTGTGAGCTCTGTCCTCAGTACAGCAGGTCAAAGTTACACATGATGTAGCTCTGAGGTTAACAGTAACAATTTGGGTGTGGTCACCTTTGTTTTCATCTGTCTGCCAAAGGCTATATAAATCTACATAAACTTAAATGACACATTTCTAAATGTTTCATCTTAATCTAGATCTGCAACAAAATACAGATGATTCCATCAGGTAGCTTCAGCAGTTCATGAGAAAAAAGAAAAAATAATGTCGGCACATTCACCATGGAGGTGAAAATATAACCTCCTTGCAGAGGTAAGAGATGATTTAATATTGTTAAGATGGTTTGTTTCTGACTGTTTCCAGTGATGGTGCTGGTGTGAATATTATCCTTATCAACTAGACTGATAGCCAAAATTATGAAATTAGACTCAGGCTGTAAAAATAAGACAGTACTTGATCCAGAGTTTGTTTTTAAATGAGGCCCCACTGACCAGAAGAAGAAAGAAATGAGCAAACAGAAAACAGGAATAGTCACATTTTTCTACACATTCAAGAGGATCAAAGTTAACAGTTATATAAAAGGTGAAAGGTGTGGGCTGGGCCCAGTATGGACAGGGGGTAGACAAACTGTTCTTTGTGCTGAGGTGGGAGGGGGACAGTTTGTCCTTGAATGAGGATTTAGTAAGGTCGGCCTCGTCGCTCCTGTCTGCGATCACCCCTGGAAATAACAAACACACTTACTTCATCAGCACTGAACTGAACGCTCACGACAAACATAGAAACCACTTGCACTGAATAATAGCCAAGGGGAGAGAGAGAGAGAGAGAGAGAGAGAGAGAGAGAGAGAGAGAGAGAGAGAGAACATTATGTTCCTTCTCATAGGAGTCACATCAACCAAATCTTCAGTTATGTGACGCATCAAAATGCAGAAATACTTGTCTTAAGTGTCTTATATGCTTTTAGTCACTTTGACATCAAAGTCGATAGAGTTTAGTCATGAAGTCAGAGTTTTATGCATCTGTCCAAATGACTGCTCTCAGAGCTGTAAAGGTCTGAATGTTCTATGCTTGATGTATAAAAACGTTTTTTATCCACAATTGGTTTCAAAGCTCGACACCAAGATGGTTTCTCACCAGAGTGCTGTTTGTTTGAGTGAATCTGACCTTGCGTCCATCTTGCCAGGGCCATATCCTCCCCGGTCGCCTCCTCTGCCTCCTCTGAAGCCCCCGCGGTCACCGCCTCGTCCCCTAAAGCCGCCTCGATCAAACCCCCCTCTGCGCTCTCCTCCATAACCTCCTGAAATCACAACAAGCAATCTGGTGACAATTTGTAAACTGCTGAGTAAGTCTCTACTATGATTGACTCTGAGGGATTCAGTACCAGGAGGGATCAGTCTACAAGTCTTCCTCAAGTTTCTTCCATTTTTTTTTTCCTTTTTTATTCAGGGGGAGTTTTTCCTTACCCTAATCTAGGGTCTGAACAGAGGCTGCCATATGCTGAACAGACTGTAAAGCCCCTTGAGGCAAATGTGTGAGATAGGGTTATGTAAATAAAGTTGACTTGACCCTACAGACAAAGAGCTGCATTGTCACACTGTGGCATTAACTGGTACCTTGTTCAATAGCACAGTGGTTATGGATAAAAAATAAAATATAACAATATTGATAAAATATATTTCTATTGTATTATTACTGGTCATGTGTTTTAATCAGCAGAGAGTTACAAAACCACCACATATTGTCATAATGTAAAAACTAGTCTAACCTCTTTCCATGGGGGGCATCCCACTAGCATCCTCTGGTTTAGGAGCCTTGCACTGGTTACACTCATTACGCCACGAGAAGTTCAGGTTGCCACAGTTGCTGAAAATGAAAAATGAAATGACATTACATTTTCCTGGAGGGTTAAAATCATACAGATCAGATAAAAGCCAGTTTAAAGAGGTGTGTATTTAGCTGCCATTTAAAATGAATGAAAGAAGCAGCTGTGCTGATAGTGAATGGTGATGTATTCCACAGTTTAGGTTCCAGAATAGTAAATGTATGTTCAGATTATAAGATTAGATTTGGAAAATGTGAGAAGAGTTTTTTCTGATGATCTATGTGTACGCTATGTTACTTCTGGGTTCAGCAGGTCAGAGACGTGGAGTTGAACTTTTTTATTATTGACAGAATTCTGAAGTGTAGTCTGGAGGCAATGGGAAGCCAGTGAAGATGAAGTAATGTGTTCTCATCCCGTAGGTCCAGTCTAGCAGCTTCTTTATGGAATAACTGCAAACAATTTAATGACTGATAAAAATACAACTAACCTGTACTTACTTACTTTAAAGGTCAGATTTGAAAGACAGAGTGCTCTCAAATTTCTAACAGATGGCTTCAAGTCTGTGAGCGTGAGGTCAGGGAAATGATTAATTCAACTGTCAGGCTGAGTGGGGCAAATAAAATTATCTGAGTCCTCATTATCTGAATGTCTTATCCTCATTAAGCCGAAGAGAGTTGCAATACATCCAACACTTTATATCTTCAAAAATATCAATCTGTGTGAAATTAAACATTATGTTGTGTCTGCAAATAGAAAAAATGATGGGGTCCAGAATCGACCCTTGAGGTATACCACAGGCATGTTTAGAAGATGAGGAAGTGAAGCCAACAAGTTCAACCAAAGGTTGTCAGAGAGACAGAATCCTGAACGAAACCATGAAGTAAACCACCACCCACTGCCTCTGACTCACGGGTTTGAACACTTCCAGTCTCCAGCTCTCTGCTGCCCTCCTCCTCCACCTCCTCCACCACCACCGTTGCCTCCTGGGAAACCTCCACCTCGACCCCCTCCAAATCCTCCATGGCCCATCGGCCCTTCACCAAGAAAAAAACAAAACAAAAAACAACCCAGTTAGATCTCCTGTTGTAACACATAACACATCAACAATTCCATGACAACCGGGCAAATTTCGTCTGCTCAGGAAGATTGTGTGATATGATGAAAAGCTACTGAGCAGCTACAAAATAGACCTTGTATTCCTAAAGTCAAGGATGCACTTTCAATCTCAATTTGTCTCAAATAAGACAGGACTTCTAAATTACATCTCATACGCCATTACAGAGTTCCAACCTTCAAAAAATAAGTTTAAAAAATGGGCTCACCTCGTCCGCGACCTCCCCTCATTCCACCTCGGCCTCCAAAGTCAGCTCTGCGGGTGGCAAAGGACACCTTGATGGGATTTCCATTGAAGTCCTTACCTGGTGAGGAAAGATATCAAAATGTCACAAGCAGCTGAGCTGAGGTAAATAAAAATGTGCTTTACATTACAAAATGGATGAAGCTGAGAAATGAGAAATAGCACAGAATTCAACACAATACAAGACAAACTTAAATGTAACTGTAAAACTGCTTGAATTCAGTTACAACAGATTCCAAAAGTATTCAGTTTCTAAGGAGGAGAAAGAAATCAAAACAACCAGAACAAAACAGTTCAAACTACTCCTGCAGCGTGATTCACTTCACTGCTGTCCATCACTGTGCTCAGGATGTTCCACACACTTATAGTTTAACCAAACCTTTGCTGAATACTCTGCTTCCATCTCATTCCTAAACTGCAACCTTGTTGAAAATATAATGTTACCTGCCTGACGTTTTGAAGAGGTCATGGAGCAAACACTGAATTTGGGTAAGCCCTGACAGACAGATAAACAACGTACCATCAAACCAGTCGATGGCAGCCTTAGCTGAAGGGGGGTCATCAAAGGAAACTGTGGCCTCCCCTTTCAGCTTTCCTGTCTCTCTGTCTGTGTACAGATTGATCATGGGCAGGCCTGTTTTCTTGTTGACCTAAGAGGATGGACAGAAGGAAAAAATAGGGACAATAGACACACAAAAATGAGTGACAATCTCTGGGGACCAAGGAAAAACAAATAAGTACAAATTCCACTTATTTATCAGTTTCCATTTCAGCCATTGTTAAATCTGTACCCAGTATTTATACCCCACGTCCCTAGATGTAGTGTCTCAATCTTAATTTGAAGACCTGAAATACATTGTGCTGCAACAGATATTTATTGTAAATATGTTGGGTTTTTTGAGTTTGAGCCTGAACAGTGTTCAAGTTCAACATTACACAAATGAATAAACAAATAACAAACATGTAGCACTTGCCTTAATGATCCCAATCTGCTTAAAAAAGTCAGCCACTGATTCAACGGTGTAGTCGTCTCCCAGGCCTTGTACAAAGATGGTGTTATTATCAGAGTTATCCTGGTCTTGCACTGTTGGAAGAAATATGAAGAGATATCAGAGAACAACAAAAGGACAACACAACACTGGACATCACACCCCCTTTAAATGATCACATATCACTCTGTGTAGGTCAGTTTCTGATCTACAACAACTACAATCCAAATCGATTCTCATTATTAATTTGGTATTAAAGTTGCACTGATTGATTTTGGCCACTCTGAGTCAGCAGAGCAAGCTGAAACCACACCTGACATATTATCACCTTAAATATGTGTTGTGATGAAAGTCATCTATCTACACATCAAGCAGACAGAGCAACACACCTCACATTAATGTTGCAAAACAAGATGATTTAGCTGCTGTTTAGCCTTAGCAGTAGTGGAGTTAAAAGTAGTCCTGAGGGCGTCATTATAATCAAACAGGTTCATTATCTAGGGGAAGCGGTCAGAAAATTTCATAGCAATCTGCCCATTGGATATTGATGTTTTATTTGAATAATAGGAAACTGATTGACCTGATTGATTTGTTGATTGAGATGCTTCAGGTTAATGAATGTTCATAAATATGTAACTAAAATGTGATGTCAATTAGGTTATTTTCTGATCAAAATACTCTGTCGTAAACTGAATGGTCGAAGTAGCAATCTCTTTTGGACAATTATTATTCATGCGAGGGGGCCAAGACAACCATCTCTCTTGGACAAGAAATATCCATTACAAACTTCAAGTAAATATGCCCAGTAGTTGTCAAGACCTCATAGAATAGACACCTGACACCAGAACAAAAATTAAACAATGCAAGACTTACTGAAGCTGGGTCCTCCGTGTCCATGTCCTGGGTCTCTTGGTCCTTGAGAAGACAAGACGCAGATATCAGTTGTGGAAAAGAAATTTGTTGAATCACACATAAAAACAAAACAGTAAATTCCTTTCATCCACACTTTGTTCCCACCAAAACAGTACCAACATTAAGCTCGTAGCCACTGAGCGTGTGGAGATATTGTCTAAAGGTGCTTACAGTACCAGGAGAGCCTGAATACTTGTCACAAAAAAGCACATTTTACCATCCTGTCTTTCCATCGTGTCATTATATCATCGAATCTTTCATAATTACCACAATTCACAGCAGCTGTATGCAGGGGACTGTAAGTAGCCGATGTCATCCCACGAACAAGTGTACGGAACAAGATCGTCCACATTATTGAGATACTGTCCTCGAGTAGATTTTGTGCTTCAGAATAACCACCATTTCACAGCAAACCATTTCAATGTTTTGGTAGGTTTTTTTTTTTTTGCTTAAACAAATAAGTCTGACACCTCATGAAAAGTCACTCAGGTTGGGTTTTGGTATATAAAACACTCCACAAGTCAGGTCAATGCATTGTTGTGATGTATTTCATGGTACACTATAATCATTTCCTTTCACACAAACTTTACCAACTGTTGGAACCAAGTCCAACACATTGAAACAGAAATCCCTTTTTTTTAATTTTTTGGTTTTCCCACAGCTTAAGAAAGGACTCTTGGAAATTGTCCCAACATACATCTTGGGAATAGGAACACCACGTTTGCCATTCTGAGAACTTTTTGTGATTTTGTACAGTTACGCATACTTCACCCATTCATAAAACCAACTTCCAATGTTCAGGTTTTCAGTGGTAACACCTTGGAAAGTCAGGCATTAAGTCCCGTCACCTTTTTGAAGATGGACTGCATACTGCGTCACTGGCAGCTTGATTCAACACAACATTTGAACCACTTACAGCACACTCAGGTAGAGTGAAAAAGCGAGCGAAACCTTTTCCACAGAACTCATTTTTCTTCTTTACAGTGAAGAATGTCAATCAGGAAACTGACCACAGCATTTATCTCTGCACGACTGTGAGATGACTCATTGTTTAGACTTTTGACTTCTTCCATGAAGGCGTCATGTTACCATGACTAATGTGAACAGGTAACAGTGTCCACAGTAAAACTCTAGATTTCAGCTCAGTCGAATGCCCCCAGATTTTATGCATTTCATGTACAACAAACGAACCTGCCATTAAACAGAGAGAATTTGACCAGATGTGTTCTTAGTAATTTGCATGGACTTTTACAATGTCAATAAGGACAATTACCTTTTTTCTATCAACAGTCAGTTGAGTTTTTATTACGATACAAACATCAGCAAACTGTTACTATAAACTGTGTGTTTCCTCATTAGCAACGTTTCATTATTTAAGTGTTTTGTTGTAGCTTTTCACCATTAATATTTTTGTAATATTCATGTTACTGATTAAGGTAAGATCAGCTGAAGTATTAAGAATCTCTCTGGGCCTCCTAATGTCACTGACACCACTAGTTACATCAACTCTACTGGTTTTTAATTTTGATAAAAAAAAATACATATACAAATAAAAGACACTAAAAAGTATCTCTGTCCCCAACAAAGGTTTGAGATTATGCCTTCAGTTGCAAACATAAACCTTCCAACAGCAAACCTTTAACATATCATCATTCACAATAAATCAAATATGTGATTAACAACCTTTAGATGTGGTTTACCCATACAATAGACTGAGCCATGTGATGAAGCTTTCATAACAATTGGTCTATTGTTCCAAATGGACCAATGTGTTGTGCGAAACCACAAACCTTTTTCCTATTTACAGTACACTAAGCACCATATCAAGTTACTGATGCTTGATAATATTCCACAGGTGTGTGATAAAACCAGTTTTACCATCCAACACTCTTCTTTGAAAAGTAGAACCAAAACTTCCATCTACATGTTTTACAGCCACTCTGGTTCTGGGCATTGTTGTCAATTATACCTTAAGAATATAAATGTTATTTAATCAATTCATGTGACACACAGCTTGAACCATGTTTGCAAAATCTGAATGACAGGGCATTTTCCAAGGGTATAGTTGTATGGTCCAAACTGCTGACACTTTTCTTATCTCATTTCTTTTGTTGACTGACGCAGCACCCCATCAAAAGCGTCAGGTTTAATGACTCATAAAAGACCGCACGTAGCTCTGAACACCCATCCATTAAATTCAAACTTCTTCAAATTCCAAGACATGAGTACAGTCCTACAGTCACAGGGGTTACCATACTACTCCCTCTGCTGAGTAAGAGTACACTTGCAGTAACTCGGACTTTTAGCCATTCAGAAAACTTGTAACAACACACTGAGGGTTCTTACCTGTGAGGCCATGCCATGGAACAGATTGTAAATCACACTATAACCTATTTAGCATATTGAGAAATAAAAAATAAAAAAAAGCCTTGAGAATAAGTTCAGCCTCCCCTTTCACATTTGTGTTTTTCCAGCATTTGTGTTTTCGAGCATTTTCTCTGCATGTGTTTACACACTGTTGTCCTCCTACAATCACCAGTTAAATATGTGGAACAGTGAAGTGTAATTTTGTACGTGGGTTACTAAAAAAACACACACACACACACACACACACACACACACACACAAACACACACATTGACACACACAGCACACGACATCTACTTAAACCCACTTTATGCTTTAAGTGTGGTATATGATCCCCCTCCCTTTAACTTTGACTCTTCAAACTCAAATCTTTTTGCTGAAGTGTTATTTTTTTGTCACTTACCACCAAACTTATTGAATCCTCCACGTTCGCCCATTCTGATGAAGAGGAAGAGAGAAACGACACGCATTGAAGACTGGTGTTGACAGCGATTTCTCTCATTGGGTAGTGGGTAACCTTCACTCTCAGTCTCTTCATTAAACCCACCCCTCTTCATTATGAACTCCTACTTAATCTTGTTCAGAGTCTCTTGAATATACCTCGAGGACAAGAGGCCAGTTTTAAGACCTCGTCTTTATTTGTTCAAAAGCAACTGAAATTTTTTATTTAATTTTTACCCAAAATATATATCAAGTCTTTCCGTAACTTGTATGTTCCCATTTGATTTCATCATATAACTTGGTTTTGTGTCAATTAACCAACCCAAACATTAACACCTCTGGTCCCTGGATTGGTGTTGGGTATCTTTTAGGTCTCAGACAACCTTTACTATTTACCACAAATACAGTGAATCCCAAAGCAGGTGTTCTTTGAGGCTTTTACCATTATCACCCAAATTATTGGTATTTTAATTTTTCTTTCCTCCAACTACAAGAAGACTATTAACTGTCTCTAGACTTCCCCCATTTTGGAATTTCCCAAATGATGGCTTAAGAGCAGAAAGCCACTCTGAAGAGAAGATAAAAGCCTAGGAGAAGATTCAAAGATTGATTAAAGCAGAGTATGACACAGATATCTGTCAGGGCTTGGGAAGGAGGTGGTAACAGGTGAGAAAAGCAGGTGATGGCAATGTTTTGTGGCATGTGGGGGCAGAGTCAAGGCCATGGTTTACTATCACGGAAATGCATCTTGCAGACAAAAACACACTTGTGAAGAGGAAAAAAAAAACAAAAACAAACAAAAAAAAAAAAACATATTGGCTTTGACCAATAGAGGGTGTAAAGTCTTACTTTCCAAGCTACCTGGATTTTATTCACACAACATTCAATGCTTAGGGCAAAAATTTCAAATATCAAATATCTAGTTGTGCTGCAGTGTATGTCATGTTTCAGTGTCCGGCAAATTTGTCTTCCTGCTCAGTTTGTGCCTTTTATAAATTGCACATAGACTTCCTTATACCAGGATATCATGTCTGGTATAAAAACCACAGATGTGACAAGTCAAGCACCAGTAGCTTTTTTACTCACATTTACATGTCCCTTCATTCTCAAATCTTAAACCGAGATCACTCATCATGCCTCTGTTGAACAACACATGAGCATATCAGCTGATCGGTGCACAGTGCTACCTGCCTAATTAAAGGATACTGTGATGGGGACTGAGTTCAAATATTGTAATGGGGAAGGATATTTAAATATAGTCCACAATGGGTGAGAAAACATACAATGGAATGGCAAACTAACTTGTCTAGGAGTTCATCACCAACATTATGGGGTTACATAGAAGTACATGAAATATTGTGCATCCTCTATAAGAAAAACAAAATATCAACTTACCATACCAGTTTCTGCCTCATAGCTTCACTCATTCAATGATGATGTTCTTGTTGTAAAATCTGTCCTGAATAATGTAACCCCTATGAAGCCCTAAAGATCTATTTCTCAGTATCTTTGCATTTATTATCTTTGTCTGTCTTACGTTTGTACAGAAACAACTGGAACTGGAATTAGCTTGTGAATGCAACAGTGTGTGGCAGTCAACTTTCAAGCCACCACAGATCCATTTTCAGCCTGTGTTCGGTGCTAAATGTTTAGTTTGGCAGCACATCCTCTCAGCAATAAGTGCAGATTTAAAAAAATAAATTCACTTTAGTGTTCCAGTACTGTTGTTGTTTATAATCAGGCTTTTGTGCAATGCTGAGTTCGAGTGTGATCAAACCATCATTTCTATAACAATGATGGAGTGAAATTTTGTGGTCGAGCACGCGTCACACTGGCAGCAGAGAGTCTGCTGTACACAAGGTTTTTGTGATTAGATTAATGTAAAAGAAACACATTTTGTACCCCGTATTGTGATACAGAGTTGCAAAACATTTATGTGAGACACTGTTCTGTAGATATTTGCTTTAGCTAAAGTTTCTATTTTCGCTGTGCATGTTTAAAAATGAAACTTACAAAAGCATGTAAACATGTTTATGGTTGCATTTGGCTTTTCTCTCGTTCCACCCCACCTCTCTTACTGTTTTATGTAAAGAATCACTGAAACAAGGGCCTTTACTCAAATAACTGACAGTGAGGAAGGGGTAGAGTTTCATACCAAAACTGTAATTTCTAAGATTTCAAACAGAAACAGAGAAAGAAGCAAACTGAAATCTGTTACAGACGATCAGCCAGTCCAACTGTAAAAGGCCTTAATTGAACTGCTGTGAACAGTGATTTATCCTGGTTCATGTTGTAGCACTTTCATTCGTTCAAAGATCCGTTTTTAATGATTCTGAAAATGTTCATTGCATCTTCTTGCTTTTGGTGGTAATAATCATGATGCTGACTTTGCTGGTGTGGTTTCTGACCAACATTTAGCCACAAGGACCTTAACTCCAAACCCCCTGTCCATGTCAACTCTGAACTTTACAAGCTCAGCTCAGCATCTGAGACACAACCTTTATGTTGTGCTTGGACACAGGCAACAGTGTTCTGAACAAGTACAATGTCCTTTTGTGAGATCAGGGCATTTCCTGTTTTCTGATTCAACACATGAGAGTTGTAAACTTAAAGTAGGGTGGGCAATAATTCAAAGGATTGTAAATCGATTTTTAGTGGTATCATATCATGATGATATCATTATATTGTGTTATTGTTTTACAATAATCTGTGGTCTAAATGAATGAGTCCAGGAAAATTGTTATTCAATTTTTCAAAAATGAGTTTTTCATGATGTGATGCATAACAGCGGAGCACTGTTCATAGCATTATTATTTTTACACTGAATTCTGAACCACATTACTGATGTTAGTATCTGAAAAATAATATTATCAAAATTGTGATATTGAGTTCTACCACATCGCCCAGCCTCAGCAACCCAGCAATGATGGATTTGTGTCAGCACTCGGGGCTGGCAGAGAGATACCATACTACCTGACGTAAGCCTGGTTTAGAGTTTTAGAGTTATATTGATACCAACAATTATAAATAAAAATATCTGTGTCACCTTAGATCATGTTCTGGACACATGAACACTCTTTCTTAGCGCATGAACCCTCTGTTTCTTTGCTGCCTTTGTGTGCATGTGTGCAGCAATCACCATGTTAATTCAGGAAATTCACACACCTTTAATATTCATCATTAAAAAGTCTATTGTAGTTTAGCAAGCATGTGATTAACTAATCAAAAGAAATGCCAAATCACTACGTGGTGATAAAAGTGTATTCAGATTTAGCCTGTTCATAACACATTAACCTTGTAAATCATGACACATGGCTTCTCCCTCTGTCATAGAACAGTAGCATCTTTTTCATAACAAGTTTTGGGATCAGTTTAAGGCACAGGTGCACGCATGGAGAGCTGCGGACACGACGCATACTTGTCCTTATGATATTTCTCTCAGCTTGGACTCCACTTGGAAGAGCGGATGCACAGTTGGTGTCCTTACACTAACGTCCACACAGAGCCTCACATAACCCCTCTGATGACGAAATATACGTTACACAAACCATCGTACACTTGAGGATGCTGAAAGTATACCACTAGCTTATCACAGGACGGGACTGCGAAACACAGATAAACTTTTAATGTACGTATACATTCACCTAAAAAGGGTGCATGTACAGTATGGCATTCCACTCTGAAAATAAAGATTTGTGCAGTCAGCGCTGCAGACAGAAAACTTATAATGCTTTGCTACAATTTAGGAGTACTTGAGATAATTTTTCCTCAAATGCATGAGGGGGGGGGGTGCACACGCCTCTCAATTGCTTTAGCATGTAGCTACAAATGTGGAACAGTACCATCTCATTTTATCTCTCTACGCAGAGCCACATGTAACCAAAGGTGAGAAACATTTACATGCATCACTGTACTCAGATTCAGTGCGCTTTCACAAGTCCACCAGACCTACCAAAAAACAACTGATAACATGGACACTGCTTGATTTTTAAACACTTACCCCATGCCTCCTCTTCCTCTTGGTCCGCCTCGCCCACCTCGGTCAAAACCGCGATCATATCCGCCGCCACCACGACCTCCAAATCCACCCCCACGGCCCCTGCCACCGCGGCCATCCTGACCTCCATAACCTCCATCAGGACCACTGTATCCTCCACCTCCTCCTCCACTCATCGGTGGGCTGTCATCTCCATATCCTGAGAGAAAGTTGAGACAATCTGACCTCAACAGTTTTGTATTTGAGAGTGTGACAGACATTCTGAGGGTCACCACTATTTTTAAATTCAAATAGCTTTAGTGTTTTACTTTCTTCGGTTTATTTTTCTCCAAGTAACTCATAATTGTATAAACAACAACAATACTGCAATTTACAGCAAAATGTTTATCCAGAAACAACGTCCCAGCTATTTATAAGTCACAGTGTCTGAACAGTTTTCTTTGGAACTACTTTTTTAAATAAGTCCCTCTTAAAATCTGTTGTCGGAGAAGTCAGAGATTATCCTGAGCTATAACATTTAAATGTCTCATGTTCATCTTTGTTCCCTGAAGAGGTGATGATAACATCTTTACACTTAGATAACAGTTAATGTAAACTTTTTTCCTCACCTCCACCTTGACCATACTGGCTCTGCTGACTGTAGCTCTGTGGGGGAGGGGAGTTGTAGCTCGGGGGCTGGTTGTAGTGACCTCCTCCATGTTGGGATGGTTGTTGGTGGCTTCCGCTGCCACCATATCCACCAGTCTGACCTCCACTGCTCCCATAACCACCTCCGCTCTGTCCACCACTGGGTGGCTGGTTATATCCAGGGGCCTGTGAGTTGCCTTCATAGCTGGTGAAGGTGAGGAGAAGAAGACCATTAAAAAACCTACAAAAAACACATCCCCCCACTACATCTACAGGGCTAAATCTCAGTAAATTAAAAGTAGAAGCTGATGGTGTCTTACCCTGCAGAGGACGAAGGAGGCTGCTGCTGGCTGTAACCAGAGAAGGATGACTGCTGGTTGTAGCTCATGTTGGAGGGCTGGTTGCTGCTGCTGTATCCCGAAGAACCATAGGACTGACTGGAATGATTATAACCGCCCCCACCACTCTGGTTAGAGGGTGGAGAACCGTAACCACCTGGGAGTAAGCAGAAGACAGGGCATGTAATTAAGTTCAACTGCATGCGTGACTGAAAAACTGTGTGGTTTTGGACAGTTACTGATTCTGCCTCTACCTGACTGGGGTTGACCGTAGCTGCCATAACCTCCCTGGTTGTAGGAGCCAGGGCTGCTGTCAGAGCCCTGGTTGTAGCCCCCATAGCCCTGCTGGCTGTAACTCTGGCCAGAGGACTGACCATAGCCCTGGTTAGCTCCACCACCTCCACCACCTCCACCACCACCTCCACCATAGGACCCATAGCTGGAGACAAGGTTCACACACCAAATATATAACATGCCTTTTACAAAATTGTATCCACTGAGAATTAGCATCCGTCAGTGAGTTTCTAAGATAATAAGAATGAGGTAAATTCATTTTCATTGTTAATTATTTATATTTCTTACGACCACAAAATTATAATGTTATAACATTCACATATGAATGTTGGTATGATATATATTACAATTCTTCATAGTTGTAAGAGAGTGAAGGAAGCTCTTAACATATTGTAAAGAGAGTATGATAAACTCTCTCTGCACAAAAAGCTGAGAAACTCTGGGTTATGATTGTTAAATTACTTACCCCTGGGCAGACGTTTGGGAATAATCTATGGAATAAACAAAACAGGGTGGCAATATTATGAATTATAATACAGTATGCTTTTTAAAAGTATTCATCAAATACGGCTGATTCAAATGTTGCTATGCTTCATTTGCATGGTAATCATCAAAAAAGTTGAAATAATTTAATGATCTTTTTTAATTCCAGGCAAGACAGCTGAAGCTCTTTTCTACAGTTACAGGCGCCTATGGGAATCAGTTAACTTGAGTTGTGTCATAAATCACAGAACATCAAGTATGCATTCATTTTTATTTGCATTTAAGTGTTTGGTGTTATACCCCAAGTGTTGATTAAGTCTGCCTAAAACACTTCTGGTCTGCATTTTTTTCACCTCTTCATTTCACAGAAAAATTTGTGGCTCTATATATGCAGCCCTAGATGAATGTAATTCTGACACACATTGGATGCTCAGCAAGATAGATTATAAACTCAAGACTGCAAATTAATTTTCATACTGTAGTGAAATGAACAAAACATTAGTATGATCCTGTATCATTGTCGTTTGTTATATTACACCTTTTTATAATGATATGATGGCTCTTATCAATTTAAAACAGGTACCTGCTGCCACAGACCGCTGTTGGTTGATCTTTCATAATATGGAAAATACACTAATATATGTATATATGTGTATATATATATATATATATATATAATCATTAATATATATATACACACATATATAAATATATAAATAAATAAAAACATTGGTATGATCCTGTACAGGCAAACAGTGTCCGCAGTCTGTTCACCGTGAGGCGGGGCCGCCATCGGAAACTGGGTCAGTAGTACAAGCGACCTGGCTAGCCCTTTGAGCTAAATGTTAATAAAACGTAGCAGGCTTGAATTATCGCGACGCCAGGAGCACGTCTGTCGGTGCTTATCTACCCTACGGACAAACGATGTTTAAGAGGTGCTCATGAATTCTAACTGGAAAATAAATAAACCGTAATACCGCAATATTTTAAACCAATATAATTAGCAGCTAGCTTATAACTGCCATTAGTCGACCTCAGCGTTGACTGCTAACTAGCGTCTTGTAACGAGCTAGTCACCGGTACCGGTACCGGATCATCTTGGTGGGGATATTTTCTAGTGTTAGCTAACCAGCTTCAACCTTCAATGTCCTCCAAACACTGGACAGAAATGAGCTGTGTTTCTTACCGTTGGACGCCATTTCGACGGACGATAAACACCCCTTAGTGACACTATGTCAACCAGCGTGTTGATAACGGACTGACTGAACCGAGGAGGAGGAAGATGAAGATGCACGAACACCGGTGTCCTCGCCACAGCTGCGCTGCAGTTCCTCCACAGACCGCAGGATGGCGGACTGAAGTATGTTTCTCCAGGAAACAAGTGATGTCTTGCATCCCTGTGCTGTATTTTGATGTTTTTGACAAACTCTTGAGTTATTTTAAGATGGTATTTAACTATACTGGGATTATATTGGCGCTTTTGTGGGTGATTTTTATAACCACATTGCTGTTTAATTTAGATTTAGTGGCATATCTAATGCCATCTCTCTTTAGCTGTTGTTATTTGTGCTTACCTTTACCAGGACATTCTTAAAAAGGAGCCTTTTACAAGCACAATGACTCTCGCCCCCTCACACCCTGCTGTACGTCCATCTTTCTTCAGAGAGCTGACCCAAAGGTTGAAAACTGGGCTCAATATTGCAGTGGCCAGGCTGTCAGAGAGATCACCAACCCACAGGATCCGTCTGAGCACTGGACCACCTACATGCTAGTGCACACACCCCCAGGAAGTGACAGCTTAACACAGCGGGCCAGCGGCAGACCGACACAACATACTGACTCAACATATTGACAGGTAGTTTTATCTCTCCAGAGCTTTATACAATAAAATATGACTTCATTTGTTATTTCCTCCCTCTGGTACACCAGTACCTATGCTTGATTTGGGTTGGTTCTGTTTTTCTGGACACAGTGACAGCTGCCATCGCTGCAAAGGTCGCCATGTATGGGTCAAGTTTCCCCTGAATTATTTAGGTCTCAACAATAGCTCTGTATATTGAATTAAAAGACGAAGAAGTGTTGATCTGAAAGTATCACGGTCACAGTGAGGAACTGCAACGCTCACTCCATTTAAATTACTAGCTAACACACAGAATACTTAAGATGTAATGACAGTAATTAGCATGACTGGAAATGATTGTCCAAGCAAACTGTTACGAGACAATGAACACCAATCACTAATAAGTGTAATAATCACACTAATAATGAGTTTGACATTGATAATTTATTGATTGGGCTGATTTTGTTTTAGCCACCAATTTAAAGAGTGCAGCAGTTCATCACTGTGACCACCAGAGGGCAGTGAACACTGATTGTTCTAAAATCACTCTTAAACCTGCAAGGAGAGAGTCCCTCACCATGCCTGCAACATTTGTATGAGAAAAAGGGACCAGAGATAAACCAGAGAATATGAAAAAAACATATAAATAAAAACAAATGAAATATAAAAAGGTTTAGGGAGGCCACAATGTACAAGACAGTGGTTATTTTTCAGTACTCTTGAAAAGGAAATAAATATTTTTCTTAGCCTTGCTCAAACCGACAGGCAATCATAGTATAACATTTTAGCGTGAAATGTAATTCATTTATTCATCCACATTCAATTGAAATATTGTTTATACCTGAGTTTATGATGAAGAACTTTGAGCTATGATGTGTTTTATTTAGCTGGTTTATCAATGTACTAAGTACTATATCACATTAGATATTGATATGTCAGTATAATACTATATACTCTCAGCGGATCTCATCCATATTGTTTTCTTCAAGCATTACATGCTGGTCCCGTTGGATAAATGTCTGACTGACCAAGTCTTTTGATAAACACAAGAAAGTAGGCAACTGGTAAATAGAAAAGGCGGTGGCTCATTTGAGTTACATTAATGAAATTACACTTGAGCTATTCATTTTTTGTTTGGTGTGCACCCATGTCACATGGTTTTAAGATGATGTTATTTAATTTGTTCTCAAATTAACATTAGCCTTTACAATGCGTTTTATAGATTGATCAAAAATCAAAGTGACAAGTTCCCAGCTGATTCACATGCTTCATTGATTGTGATGACAAAGAGCTTTTGAAATTTGTTTTATCCCGTTTATTGAAGTAACACTGACTTTATTGTATTTGCTGAATGGTGAAATCTGTCAACTTGTCATCAAAATTTGTATATCTCCAGCACTTGGACTTCAATTTAAGGATATCAGCCAGGTCAAAAGCTCTACTTGTACACACCCGAAACACACTAACCTAAATGTGCAGATTATCATAACGTTTATTGAGCACATTCCTGCTCCCAAAATTGAAGCCTTTTAAATAACATACCATGACCGTGACCTATATCTGCTTTGTTAGGCTTTAAACAGCATCTAAAATCAAACCAAGGAACTATACATGGAGGCCAGTGGAAATTCATTTAAATCAAATTTTATTCATTTTCGTAAAGATCTCCAGTAAAGACAATTAATGACATGAGCTGAAAGACAGACCAGAAATAAGGAGACTGTAGAGGAAAGAACATATAAATAACAGACAAAAAGATTGTGAGGGACAGGCCTATTTACACAGAGACACCCCACGCCTGTAACACATAGGGTTTTTATATAAGAGCTAATAGACCACAGAGTCCAACTAGCAGCGGTACAGCAGTAGGCTTGGAACTAGAAACAGTTTCACTCCTGATGAGCTCTGCTTTAAAATCCAGTTTTGTTTTCAGTGCCGTTTTTCGATACAACCAAGGCAGAAATAAGCAAAAAAAAAAAAAAAAAAATTTTCATGACCTGTTCTCATGTAACACAAAAGTCCTTACTGTGAGGAATCTGAGAGGTTGATAATGATGCAGTAATGCTACAAAAACTGCTCAGTAGTCACTTTGTCTAAGTAGAGGGAATGGCTTAAAAGCATTACTGACATCTTAAAACGTAGCACACTTAAACTAAGAAACAGAAGGAGGATTTTAACTTGGTGTACATGATGGAGGGAGGGTTGTGTGCACGTGTTGCTGAATGTTTCAGTGTTGTGTATGAACTTAGTGACAATATCACATAACCTTCATGTGGAGACTGCATGCATGGCAGATAAATAAAAACAATAAAATAAAAAAAAAATCGAATGGGTGATGATGAAATGTCAAGTGGTGGGGAGAAATTAAACTTATTCAACGTGTGAAGAAAAAAACAAAAACAAAAACAAATGTGTATCTTGCTCTGTGGCAGAGACTGAGGAGGCTCTTTTGTTTTTGATCTCCATCCTTTCTTAAAACAACTTCCTTCCACCTTCCATTTTGTGGTGCGGTTCATCTTTCAGAGACTCCCCTATTCGCCCCCACACTTCCATCTACTCATTCTTCTTCTCCTTCTGTTTGAGCAGTTTGTTGATCTCCCTCTTGGCCATGCCGGCATACTTTGAGATGATGCCGTGCTGGTTCAGGCCGGGCAGGAGGAGCAGGAAGCTCACTGTGGGAGAGACGAAACAAACGTGATGTCAAATGTGAAGGCGTCAGTGGATTAGAGTGACAAGATTTTAATCGTGTGATCTAACTATATAGCCATGAGTTTTAGAAGTAGAGTAAATTTAAAAACAGCACTTGTCAGGGAGATTAAAAGGGTTTACTCATCGTAAGGTGCAATATTAAGACTTGGAAAAAAAAAACAAAAAAAAAAAAAAACACCACATTGAATCAGGAGGAGCTTTCCAAACAAAAGAAAGAAAGAAAGAAATAAAAAAAAAAAAAAAAAAAAAAAAAAACGAACAAACAACTTATGCTACAGACTGAACAATACTGTTGAATTGCTTTAAGGAAAATTTAGGATTCAGAGTTTTTGAGCTTGACCCATACCAGAGACTTAATAGTCAGGTCATCTCACCCTGTTGTTCCCATTTTGATCCCTCAACTCTGTAAATGCAACACTAAAAATCACTGGGGTGCCACTCTAAGCAAATCAACCCAGTATCTAGACAGCAAACAACTTGTAAATCACCAAACCTCATCTTCTGTAAGACATGCATGTGTTACAATATAGTTGAAGTCTTTATGAATATAAATATGTGCTTATGCAATATGCTGCTTATGTAATATACAATTTTCTGACCTGTTTTTTTCCCCTGTCTTACAGCCTGACAGGTGAGACTGCCATGAGGATTAGGGCTGTGAGAAATACTCCTGACAATGCAGTACAAAATCTCCCCTTCCTGAGTCACAGCAATGAATAACGGGTGTTTTTGCATAACGTTGTGATGTCACAGTGGAGTTGACCTTTGACCATTTGGATATAAAATGTCATCACTTCATTTTATCCATATCAGCATTTCAGTTAAATTGTGTCGTAATTAGTTATGGCCAAAAACGTGTTTTGTGATCCTTGAGTCCAAGTGAACATTTGTGCCAAATTCCCTTAAGGCGTTAGAGATATTGCATTCACGAGACGGACGGACAACCTGAAAACATAATGCCTCCGGCCCTGACTTTTGCCGGCGTGGAGGCATAAAAGACCACCAGTACAATCTCCACTTTGCACAGTTCTCAAAATCATCACATGGACTTCTGAGAATTTTCAGATTTCTTAGACCACTTGGAAAATAAGCAACAAAACTTCCTTTCAAAAGCAACACAGTAAGGGAAGTCCCACTTAACAGGAACAAGAGCTACACCTCGACCTCAAATACAAAAAAGACCTTATACCATCTGATATGAATTCCACTTGTTAACTTTAAGTAGTCCCAGAAAAGCTATGAGCTGTGGAAAACCTAACTTACTGCTTTCAAAAGAAACTTCTTGTTTTTGACACAGTAAGCTGATCTGCTTGGTGTTAAAGAGTTTATCATGAGAACACCACTGCTAGGCAACTGACAAATAATGGATGCCACAACATAAACATTACTTCACGTTTTCTTATCAAATGATGTTTTCTGCATTACAACATCATGATGAGGAACAAGAGTCGACAGTTTAGGAAATGTGACTCTCAGAAAGTTCTTCACTCAAGTGCAGTTACAGGTTTACATTAGCATACCGATTTAAGTAAAGGTTAGTGGTGAACAGCCAGCATTTTTTAAATCCACAAATTATTGATAGGATTGGTGGAATAGGTGGAAGTCCTCGAAACATAAAAGCAGATAGTGGCTGAGATAAGTCTGAAGAGCAACTTAATTTCAGATTAAAATACAGAATACTTTGTTTCAGAGTCATCTCTACTCCATGGTTTCCCCATAAGATGAATACTTGTCATGTCTCAGATTACATAACTGATAACTAGCTCCCACACAGGCGGCAGACTGGCTGACACACCAACCACCACTTTCCCTGAGGCACCACTGTGCTGCTGTAACACCGACAGTGTGTCCCCTGTTCATTTTAAATTCACAGTAGAACTGAAAGAAGATTTAAGGTTTCACTGTACATTCACTCCTGTTTTGGTTCCATTCTGCAGACAGAAGGGATAAACACCTTCCTAGTTGTCTGCCATTAATAATGAAAAAAAGAAAAGCTCCAACTTATTATTACTGGCACTGTAACTGTCTGCTGTCTCAGTGATCCAGGTATTGATCCACATTATCACTGTACTTCTGAGTCATAGTACCAGGAAGCCTGGTAATAATGGGCAGAGTTCATGTGATGACACTCTCTACAGCATCAGTGCTGCACTTTTCTCTCAATAGTTACAACATTTATGCAAAACAGCAGCACTGAATCCAGCATGAGATGCATTAAAAGTAACTCCACACACTGAAACAGAACAACTTCTGACAAACATATCACTTCCTGTTTCTGCCATGTCATGTGTGACTATCATCACATCAGTAGTTCACCACAGCAGCTACATTTAAAAGGGTAAACCTTCACTACAGTGAGAACAGCAAGAGTGTAAGGAGAGGCATTTCCTCCATTTTATCAATGGATTTAACTTCTCATATTAATCCCAAACATTAAGTACAAAGTACAAAACCACACAATAGAAGTTTGTGAATGAAAATTAATACCCAACCATTAAATATCAGAACTCCTCCATTTAGATCTGAAGTTTAGAACTATTCTGCATGAATACCTAAAACTCCTTGACTGTCAAAGACTTTATCCTATTTAAAATGACCGGTGAAAAGATTAACATATTTCAGGGAAATGTTTAACCCCAAGAACCATTTTAGGACAGTAAGATTTTCTGTCTTGGAGCATTACATTCCACTGCTTGCCTGCAATGACTAAAAGTTGGTAAAAAAATCTTCATCTTACAATACTGTCTTTGTGCATTTTGTGAGCAAAGTCAAGAGCTAACACAAGTGACAGAATAAATGACATTCATGGCTGGTAACAATAGTGACATGGAACCCAGAGTCCTCCACCAACGCAGGAAGATAAGGTAAAAAAAAAAAAGCCACAATTACTCCAAGTTGTAAAATACTCACCAATCAGGTAGGTGAGGAACAGGTTGTGCACCTGCTGTCCGATCCAGGCCACTGCCAGCAGGCTGCTGATCACTGAGGCAAAGTACTGCGGAAAGCAGGGAGGTCACATTACTGTCAACCCACAGCAGTTCAACTCCTAAACACAGAAACTGGCATCCTGACTGCATGCAGAGCATCAATGAGTTTAAAGGAACCACTCTTCATATGTACTGCAACAGAGGTTATTTTCCTCAGCAGAGCATATGCTGTTTTGAAGGAACCAACAAAGCTGTCATTGAATTAAAGAAGGTGGTTTAACAGAGAGCGTATAACAGTGTTAAAGCACACTGTGAAAAACCCGGTTAGCACAGCCTGTAACCCAGTTTGAGCTCTGCTAAGTGGAGCAGCAAAGCCAAATCAGCTGAGGGTATTTTTATCTAGAGCACAGAGAAAGCTCGCCATTGTAATAAACAGATAAGGGTCCATTTACTGCACTGCTGCAGCCAGTGCATCACAGCATACAAGCTCAGGTTGATGCCTGCAGTATGTAATGCTCAGCTAATTCAGTCATCTTATGTGTTATAATTGGGATTTAAATGTACCATTTTGGGCTTCTCCTCCTTGAGGGCACAGAGACGCTTCCACCAACCCACGACCCGACGCTGGGTCTTCACCAGGTTACCGCAAATCTCATGGAAACGCTGCTGCTGTTCAGTGGTCCTGCACACGAGGAGAGGTTGAGGACAAGGGTGTGAATAAAAAGAAAACTAACTGTAAGAGCTTGGCAGAAGAGTTTGTGGTCAGTTAAAGCAGAGGCCAGGAGGATGTTTGGAGACAAAATAGTCACAAACAGCACTGTCTTGTCGTCAAGAGGAAGCCCGCAAGTTCACTGTGGTTTGTCACATCAAGACAGCTATCCCCACTTGTCAACAGTTCTTTTTTTTTTTGTCAGCAGTTTTTTTTTTTACCTGAGAACAGACTACATGTGGGAGATATTTGCAACAACTTCAGAGCTCCATGACTGTAGCAGTAGTGTTGCTGCATCAACCTATTTCCCCATTTTGAACAAAGAAAAAGAAATTCCCATGTTTCATCAGATTATTCATCATATGTAACCTCTATTAGTGCGGAAATGATAAGTGAAAATTTCTAATTAAAGAACCACAGATGAAACCCTGATTGAGCTGTAGCTTTCTGTTACATCCCCCTGACAACTAGCCAGGTATGAATGGTCCAAAAAAATAAATAGAAAAATAAAAAAAAGACTAAAGGGACAAGACACTTGCAGGGGTGAAAGAAGGGCTTGACAAGAGGAGGGAAGCAGGGCAGCTGGGAAAAGTGGCCTTCATTTTATGCTTAGCCATCATTCCCTATTTCAGTCCTTGTTGTCAGCAAGCCAAACGATAGCCGTGACCAGACTGATAGCTCCATTTAACTGAAGTACACAAACACTCCAGCTATATCTGGCCCACTCTGCAGGAGACTTAGCATAGTATAATCTCAAACAATCTTCACACTCTGCAGATCAATAGCTACATTTTCCATATCTGTATCTAACAAATATTAAGCTGCCTGCCTCATTTCCTCACTTAACTAAACTCTGTCAGAAGGTTAGTGCCAATGTACTCAGACACCACTAGATGTAAAGTGTAACATGCAAGAACACAAAACCTTTCACTTCACCATTTATCTAATAACAGTCACTGCTGCTTCTTGCTGAACAGACCCTGCATGTCTGTGGAATGTACAGCAGTGCAAAGGGGTGCAGGCCATGCTCTGCTGATGCAGGGTTATATATTGAGAGGCTGAAGGTGTCTGGCGGGGAACAGACGTCCAACACACTGCCAACTGCAGCCTGTTACTCTATCCTGTCCTGGGTGTCTGGTTCTCACCATCAAACACACACAGCTGAGTCTAGGGGCTGTTGTAAGCACTGTATAATGTCAAAGCTCCATGAGGTGGTTGGACACCCTATAGGACTGGTTTCAGGTGACAGCTTTCAGGCTGTTATATTAGGTACAGCAAAAAGAAGTCTTCACTGAAGACAGAATTCCCATGATTCCATGACTAGCAGTAACCCTTACCAAAAACAGAAAAAACATTTTATAGATTGAAATAAACTTGACTTTATGGTCTAATGGAAAAATACATTTTAACCCCCACCCCACCACCACAAGTATGACTTTCATCCTCTCACCACTTATTGGATCCAAAGACTCTGGGTGCAAGGGTGGGCACCAGGTAGTCAGCCAGGCAGAGCAACATGACAGAACAGGAGAGCCCAGTCAGTACTGATGGGTCCAGGTAGTAAATCAGCCTGGAGGAGGACGACAAATCAGTTAGTCATGGTTATAAACCTGTTTCACTGCAACTGCTCTAACTGAAGAAGGGCATTTTGTATCATGTATGCATAAATGAAGAGACAAGTCTGTTGTTCACTTCCATTATATTACAGTGGTTTTTAAATAGCTGCTTGTTGAGACTGAAAGACCCCTGCACATGAATGGTGGAGCTGTAATTTTAAAAACCATCTAGTACTTTAGCAGAAAACAGTCTTACTGTTCTAGTCTGTTTTCTTCACCTTAAATCTTTTTCCATAATTACTTTGACAAACTAAAGAATGTTGTAACCAAAGGTCCTTTATCAAAATCTGATCTTGTATAATCTACAGTTTCATTCTTCTGGTTTTGTGTTTCAACAATGTGGGAAAGTTTAACATGACCATTGGACCAGAGCACTTCCACCTACATTTTAAACCAGTATTAAGTAGCTCAGTTAGTGTAGAGATTCCTTGTCTTTGTCTTGTTACAGCAATGATTCACTGCTGAGAGGAAGGAAATGTGTGCTATGCCAACTATGTGCCCAGCTGTGTGTATCCCTGTGACACAGCATGCAGTAAAATGGACTCACAGGAAGAGCACGGTGGTAGCACCCATCAGGGCCCCAGGGAACCATGGCTTCTCCCAGCGCAGGACGCGATCCCCAGCTAGGATCACTTCACCCCAGCCCTGCAGCTGCTCCTCCAGCTGGGCCGTTTCCTGAGCCTGGGCACAGAATTTAACGCATTATACATTACATTATGGACTAATAACCACATTACTGATGTTGAAGCTAAGCAACAAATTTCTACAATATCAGCATAATTCCTGAGTGACCAACAGGGATCTCTTCAAATGTCAAGGACAGGAGTTTCTCCTGGGATAAATTTCACATCTATGCAGTTTGGGCATCAATGTGACATTACTATATCCAATCTAGTTAACCTGGATTATAGTGGATGTGTATTCCTACACTCATACCTGTAATTCATGGCACCATTTTTAAAAAAAATGGTCTTCCATGGTATGAGTGCAGTCTACACATTTAAAGTCTCAACTTAGTTATATTCTCAACCTTGAAGATATTTTAATATTGATAGGTTTCGACCAGTGGGGATTTTTTCGGTCATCAGCGTTTGTGGAAACTAGCTGGTTTTGTTTGTAATGTATTCTTAAATTTAAAATTGACAATTAATTCATGTGTTAAGTCTTCCTCTTGGGTGTGTGCTTTTGACCATACGCAAGCCATCGGTATCGGTATGTTGCATCAATGACATGACTGTGCAGTATATCCACCCGAGAGACGAAATGATTAGCGCTAACTACGTATATCATCAAGCTATATCGAGTGAGAATATCACAACTCGATTTCAGGCTTTTAAGCTCAGATAGGCTACTACAACTGAAGCAGTTACCGTTATCGCACGTTAACAGGCTAGGGAAACGTATCTGCTCAAGCTAACTGGGTAAAGCGTATTAAACTGGCTAGCTAACAGGCTAGCTGCCGTTAGCTGCTGTCACGTCACTGGTCGGATAAGCGCTTAAATAACAAAACTAAATCGCTGGTGAGGCGGCTCGCTACTTGGTGGTTCAAAATTTACTTTAACAGAGCAAATCTTATTTTTAAAAAATGGCACCCTCGGCTGCTTGAACGCCACCGGATTAGCACCAGCAGTTTATGCTAACGTTAGTATTGCAAACACACCCACAACTCACTGAGACCTTTAAATTCACTACATAAAATCTGGGTAGTACTCACCAGCATATTTGCGCTTTTGTTGTCGACTTCAGTCATTGTTACTGAACCAGCGTCGATCGGAATTTTTTAATCGTGAATTTTTACGTATTTTGTAGAGAAACGACCCCGCAGAGCAGCAGCGGCACACACGCTTCCTCCCCTGGCTTCAGCGTCACTAACGGTCGAGCTCTGGCAGGATGTTTTTATCCCAAAATTTGCGTCAAAAACCAGCCAATGGTATTCTGGGAAATGTAGTCTTAATAATCTTAGTTATGTCACTAAAGTATTTTTTGAATTTTTTAAATAAATACAGTGACATTAAGTTTGACGAAATGTTGTAAGTTCTCATTAAAACTAGGTCAATGAGTATCATATAAGATGAGTCTAACACATAATTTACGATGAAAAATCTACCTGAAAGGCTTAATTAAATTGTTAGCAAAACAGGTGTGGCGTTTGTGGACAAATCAAGGAAAGTGTGTCTTACAGTATATTTACTTTAGGATAATTTTGTCTGATTTAGTAAAGTCATTGACACTTGACACATTAAAAATGTTTTCCATATTTTGTTTTATTTTGATCACAGCATGACAGATAAAAAAAGCATATTATTTGTTATTCAGTCATTTATTTTACTTGGGTAATGTATTAACAAAACAAAATAGGTTCACATTTAAATGTCACAGCCATACTGAGAGTAGTTTTTTGTCAAAACAAACAAACAAACAAACAAACAAACAAAACATATTAGTTGACCATAAAACTGTAGTGTAAGCTATGTTGTTTTATGTGACAATTTTACTTTCTGTGTTGATTGTAACCATAGGAGAATTGACATTCTGGCTCTTTGTCTCTAAATTCATTTGATGTTGTACATTTTTGAAATTAAATAAACAAACAAACAAGAAATAGTTCTTCAATGGGCTATTTTTCTTGCAAAGTTTACATATATGTGCAATACTACTACTACTATAATTTGACATGCCAAAACAAAAAACACCTGAGAGACTCTTTCTAAAAACCTAAATCCAGCTGATTTCAGATTCAGGTCAACTTTTGGCTCATCCAATTGTAATAACAATATTCATTTAACACAGATGGGTGGTTTGGCATTTACTTTATCATCATACTTGCATGCTTACATTCAAACAAAATGTGATACAGAACGTAGTCTGCTCTATTGCGTGTCTGTTTGCAATCCTTACTTTCTCAGCTGGTGCCCATTCTTATAAATCACCCTGGACAACTTGTTCACTCTGAACTGCTGATAATCAAGAACTTCCTCATACTTCTTTAGAAGATGAAATTGCAGTTCTTTCCTTTGCCACACAGGTGCAGCCTTTATCAGTGTAAGACTGTAGCTGCTGATGCTATACAAACTTTTTGATTGGAAAAAGTTCCCTTCGACAAGTTTTAGTGACTGTGTTTGGTACAATTTGATGCGACTTTAATAATATTTACACAATTCATTGTATTACTTGAGACAACGGGGGGAAGTCAGTGGTCTACCTGGCATTATCTTAAATTCCAAAGTGCTTAAGTTGGTTCAACTTGACACAAAAAGTGCTCAAACTTAAACCTGGGCTTGAGTGGTTTTCACACTAATCATGTCTTCATTTCTAATTGCTGGACTTCATTAAAAGTAAAACATGGGGTCTGATTTAGTTGGCTGATATTCACTGTTTCAGGACACATGGACTAAATGCAATACATTTTTACCTTCATTTTTTCTTTACATTAATTTTGGAGGTTTAAAAACATTTTTAGAGACAGTATAACACCAGGGTTAGGGCTCCCCGAGGCAAAAAATAGGGCCAATAGCTATGTCTGTACAACACATTTTGCACATATCTCCCAAAACCAACTAATATTTAAAAACTGGAATACTATGTTCCACTAGGTTTTAAAAAAAGAATAGGAATAGGCATAATATCAACTGAAATATTGTGTTTAAACTAGATTTTGATATAGGTCCCTCTGCAAGACAATGTTTTAAGATTAGGTGAGTACAATTTATCAATTTGCCACAAATAATTGCTACACAAACAACCTTGGGCTTTTGGAGCCCCTGAGTGTTTGGATCCTAGGAGCAGTTTTTGGACTGAAAATGCACTTAGATCAATAATATTGCCTTATTTATATCATGTTGATCGTGATGAAGCACATCCATTCCTAGAAGGCCTTTTGAGTTCCTGTACTCACATCTAGCCTCTCAGAAATGAAGTTCCTTTGCAGCTTTTTTCCCCCCATTCTTGTGTTGATCCTTTCTCTTAAAAACCTATATCGCCCAACGTGGGGCTCGAACCCACGACCCTGAGATTAAGAGTCTCATGCTCTACCGACTGAGCAAGCCAGGCCTGTAACTCAGCAAAATATATCACGTTAAAAAGATTAAGGCACTTCCGCGTTGGCTTCATTTTTCAGCCCCGGAGACTACGTACATTTTTATATACAGTCTATGACTACAGCAGGTTGAATCTGAAGCTGGGGAACAATAGTCTGTATAGGGGGGGGGGGTTGAAAAATGAAGATAAAGAGAGGAAAAATTGAGAAATTGAGAGAAATTAAGTGAACTGATAGTCATTAGTGTCTCTGCTGCCCATCACAAGTTATTGGACACAGTTTACGCTCCATTAGTTTGAGAAATATGACCAAACATGACACTTAACTAGAGTATGGCACAGGAAGCTGCGGATCCAAAGGTCGCCAGTTCGGTTCCCGACTGGAACATGTTGCTTCCCAAAATTACCAAGCATTGTAAATCTATCAAATATCACTTAATAAGTGATACAAATTGGATGGGGACTTCTTGTAAATGCCATACAGCCAAATAACAGTTCATTGTGTTGTTTAGTGTTTACAAAATTTTATTATTAATAATGAAATAATAATAAACTTTATATACCAATGTAAGAAATATTTGTAAAAATCACCACACCTAGACACATACGTTTTGAATTTACTTTTGGCTAGAATATATTTGATATTTATTTTTAAATTTCTGACCAATGAATACAATAAGTATTGAAAGTACTGCAACAATGTAATTCTGACTGATTAGTTTGCATGCTTTCATGCAATGTGGAACTGTTTGAAATACTATTCCGTTCCGTTGTTGTATTTTCATTATATGCTAGTGTTTGAATAAGTGAAAGATACTTCTGTAGAAATATAGCAAATTCATTACAAATTTCACACCTTAATTCTCCCTCTCATACACACATACACACACACACACCTATAATTATAGCACACATACTAAGAAATAAATTAAGTGTATAAAATAAAATAAATAAAATATAATAAATGAACTAAAAATAGAAGATAAATAAAGCTAGGAAACTATTAGAATAAGACTAAAATATAACAAGACATTTTTTTTCTTTTAAAACTATTTACATTATGTACACATAGAGACAAAGAATGTCACAAATCTATTTTTTATCTGCCCTTTTCCTCCGCATCTCCTCCATCCACTGATCAACTGGCATGTTGGCTTTTTGGGGCCAGTATATGTGTCCATAATACTGACTGTAACCAGTTTCCTTATTGCAGGGCTGGTGGCACTGACTACATTTATTCTTTTAAACTGTCCGGGTGTAAGCCCTGCGGGCAGGTGGTGGGGAGGGAAGCGGGCCAGAAGGAGCGATCTGTTGGGCTCCAGGTACTTGTGGGGTTAGAAATATAAATGGAGCGATGACAGGGCTGGGGTTGGGGACAACAGGCAATGTGGCAGATGTAGGTGGAGGTGCCGGCTGAGGGAACAACTGCCTCTGAGCTGCAGACTTCCTCTTGACCACTGCCTGTCCTGCTGTACTGTGGGGCAAGTGGTACTGATGCTGGGGGCCAGGGCGTGGGGGTGCAGCTGCGGGGCGCACCTGTACAGGTGGGAGAGGCGCAGAAGCAACTGGAATAGAGGCAGGCAAGTTGACCCCTTGAAGCAGAATACTACTGCCCTGCCTCTTCAGTCTCTTGTTGTTCCATTGAACCAGTGTTGTTTGACTGATCTCAAACAACTGCTGAGTAGTGCTCTGCATTACTGTGGCATTACCCAGGACCAGCTGCTGGATCTTCCTGTAGTCCGTGACGATCAGAGTCCATCTTGTCAGTGCGTAACTGCCCTGTTTTTTGGGGCTCTTGTGAATGTTACACAGCTTGACACAGATGGACTCTACCAGAAGACTACAGCCTGGCCACTGGGCTGGGGATCCCGAACATGTCAAGGAACGTGTCGTGTTCTCCACACCTGGTGTAAATTCAGGTCTCTTTCTGGCACACCTGAAGCGTCCTGTGGTAAGGCGGACCTGGCGCCGCGCAGCATACACCACTCGCTGCTGGTCATATTGCAGAAGGTTCTGCCACAGGGCTATAATTGTACTGGCCTGTTGGTTGCTGAGTGTTTGGCCAGTTTCACTCCTCAGCCCCACCAAGTACTCTGCCAGGCTGTCCACTTGGTCCATCCCTGGGATACCGCGCTCATGCAGACAGCTGGAAATTATAGATAACATCAAAAATCAAGATACAAAGGGCAGAAGAATGTCAACACATCGATCGTGCACAGTCTGGAACTGTACGTGCTGTTGCTCAGGGTTGCGTGCTGGGGTACATGGCACCGGTTTCACGGCGGGAGGACCTAGAGTGTTGAGTGGACGTCGGAGCAGTAGCTGGTAGGATGCGGGTACGTTGCACTCGGAGGGGGTGATGTCGGGAGGGCGAGAGGCTGTGCTGGGGATGAAGCAGCTCTGTGGGCCAGAGGACGTGGTGTTGCGCTCATCACAAATCTGTTAAATGTATAAAAACAAACATCAAAATAATACGATGACAAGCAAAACAAGAAACCACTGACACTTTTTTGATGCAACATTTCACAAAAAGACTTACAGGCTGTGCTCAGTGCGGCTGGGGTGATGGTTTGTGACCCAGCAGTAGCTGTAGCAGCAGAGAAAGTGGTTTTGTGAGGGTGGTGGGAGAGGAGGAACAGAGGCTGAGCTGGTGGTTGAGGCTTCTTGGTCAGCAAATTGAAAGCCTGAAACAACAAACACAAAAACAAGACAATTGACAATAAGAAATTCCATCTATCCGACAAGAAAAGCAGAGATGATATGTCACATAATAAAAACACTTACCAGCTGTTGTTGAGGTGGGGCAAGGGTGATGGGTGGTGAAGAAAAGGGACAAGCAGTTGCAGCGGGCGTGGTAGCTGGAAGGCCGGGGGGAGATGGGAGGACAGGTGCAGAGCCGGTAGGGAGGGCTGATGGGCCAGAGTGACTATCTGTGCTCTCATGCACAATCTGTAAAATGTAATACTCTTTTAAAAACGAATTCTTATAAAACTGCATTTAACTAGAGTTTTATCATTGCCTTTTATCTACGTTTCTATTTCTCGATGGCATTATGTAGTTTTTCTATGTATCTAAGGAGAGGTGATCGGACGAGATTATACAGTCTTTCGGTCCTCAGGTACCGCTACTCGACGCCCCATTTACAACATTTTTAGCAGGGAAAAAGTCAATGTCCAGTCTTTACACTGCGTAATCGTGAATGCAATTTAAGAATATAATTAAAACAAAAGAAAAAAGAACTGTGCAGTAAATTAACAATGATTCAGTTACCGTCTTTGTCATCTTTAAATATACATATACGTTTTCGGCCGTAGCCACTGTCCACGACCTCTCAGCAGCAAACAGCAGACAGACACAGTCCAAGAGCAGCTGGTGAACATAGTGGAGCATTAAGAAGCTAAAGAGACAGATTTCCCTCAGGAGCTGGTAGAGACCAAACACAGAGCTAAAAGAGAGGGAACACTGGACTCAGATCATCATGAGACATCAGGTGACACCAACACCACTCCAAATGCAACAGATGAAATATAATAATTATAAATAATTTCAATTAAAAGTTATGAATGAAGATAGAAAAAGTTTTCCTCCTGTCTTCTCTTCATCTCTTCCCTCCACAGTCTTTCTACCAACAGTCACACAGTGCGACACACCTGCAATGTGAGTGAGGTCAGTGTCAAACCTTCTGGGTTGGATACACTTGCTGCGGACGTATGATGTTGGCTGCCGGCCGTAGGCTCCGGTCCTGGGTACAGGTAGTCCAGGCAGAGGAGGTGGCCGAACAGAAGCGGGGAGTGGCGCTGGAGTGAGGGGGGGGACCAACAGCACTGGATGAGGGGCCGTGCTGTTCATTGTCTGGAGGAGGAGGAGGAGGCAGATCCCTGCTAGAGGGCCCAGGCTGCTCCTCCAGGACACTGAAGTTAAAGGGCTGTTAGCCACCATTTTTTATTTGCAATCTATTGGTAGCTGCTAAT